>NC_056749.1:134131880-134164380 GCF_019279795.1 Protopterus annectens
GATGACTGTGTAAAAAATAACTACATTAAGATGGGGTCCACAAGTCGCTCAGAAGCCATGGAGGTTTCTACATGCTTTTCTGGGGTGCATTTTACAGTGTATTTTAAACAAGGTTCACAGCCAATGACAGCCTGAAGAAAAATAATGATTAAAGAAAGAAATTCAGCCTTATTCTTTACCTTTGGTTTCTCTGAATCTTTCCCACACACCCATAACTGACCTAGACTTAAGTGTAATAGCTAGGGTAGAAATAGCATTAAGAGGGGGGTCTGGAGGACACACGGCTCCCAGAAGCCAAGGGGGTTCTAGATGCTCTGAGGCTCATTTTACATTTTTTAAACAACTTTTTCATCCAATGATGGCCTGAACATAAATCATGATTAAAGGAAGAAATTTAGCCTTACTCTTCAACTTTATTTTTCCCCAAATCCTTTCAACACACCCTAAATGACCAAGACTACACTGTAATAACTAAATTAAACTGGGAGTCTATTTTTATTTCAAGGAAGAAATGAGTTGTATCCAACACTTAATGCTGAAAATTAACCAAATAGCAGTGCACAATAAACCATATCTGGAAATAGTATTTGCCACCCTATGCCACCTTAAAAAGGTAGTCACTCTCTGTGTATCACCTTATGGTGTTAAACTGGGATGCAGATTAAGGGACAAATGGTCACAATCATATTTTTAATCTCTTTATTATGTGTATACAGCATGCTTTCTCACCCCTACATGCAAAAGACGGCCGCCTTCAGTGGTCCCTTCTGATATCCGACTTGCACAAAACTGAAACAAATAAATAGAACAGATTTGCTGCCAGACATACATAAACAGAATGCTTCTTTACCCCCCACAAAAGATAGACACCCGTATTTGCAATAGTTGTTTGATTGCAAGGAAAAAATAATAATTACTGTAATGTTTCTGACTTACTTTTATACAGCATTCTGCACCTCTGTGCCCACTTCTGAAGTTTGTGAGGAAGGATAAAGAAATAATGACTACACTGTCCCTACTCCAACACAAAACAGTGATGTCTAAGGTTTAGGAAGAAAGTTAAAGAAATAATGACATCATCCCCAGATCCCCACAGAAGCTACAACAACATTCTATGTACCCCTCTAAGCAGGACAGGTTTTAGACTTGATGTGGCTCAGGGCAAAGGAGTCACTTGCTCAGTTTATAGCCATTTCTCAAACAAAGGTGGGGGGCATACCTCTCAACCTCTTAGAGCAAAAAATGTGGATAAAACCTAAAATAATGGGGGAACAAAAGCCCCCAGATTGGGACAAATGTTATATATTGCCCTTATAAACTTAGAAATGTTCCTGAATAACAGAATTTGTGTTAGCAGCATACATTTTCTAAAGGATATGAAGTATGAAACTTGAGTGTGTGTCATTATTTAGTTACTTCAGTCATCAGCAATTTGCCAGAGAATCACATATTTTATGAGGAACAGACCAAATATATGAGGCTAAAATTTGGACATTCTGCAAAAAATCTAGACAGTTGAGAGGTATTGGGGGGGGGGGATAAAATGCACCACAGAATTTCCAGGCATTCAGAGTTTCTGAAAGGCTGATGGCCTCCGCACACCAAGGCTAACTAGATTTTGACACTGGCTTTGCAGTGGCTGCTACATGTGAATGGAGGGGCTAAACATTCTTGACGTCCTCAAGTACCTGTACACAGAATTTTTTGAGCAGCAAATGTTGAGTTTTAAAAGGAATATATGCATTAATAGCAAAAGAAATATCTATCAAGTGCAGTTTTACTGTTAACGAAGATTTGAAATGTTTGCAGCTTTGTGTACTTCTCTTGAGATACAACTCAGACAGGATTGGGATGATTAGATTAATTATTTGCTAATTGCACTTTATACCTACCAAGTTACTTGTAAAACCTAGCAAAAGAGTACTCTGGCAACAGATCTTAAATGCAGTGAGGACATTTAGGTGAAAATGTACACAGATTGGTAAAATGTAATTCAGAAATAGTTAAAAACTGAGAATTACTTGAATACCTTATATCACTCATTGAAAATTAAGTTCTTGATAAAGGCCTCAAGTCCTACCATCATTAAAAAAAAAAAAAATACCTGGTAGATCGCAACCTTTTAGAAGTATATCTGTAAAATTTTCACTGAGCAGGCTCCCTAAAAGATATAAGCAAACAAATGTATTTACGAACCTCTTTTCAGCAGCTTTTGAGAGACCTAAATTACTGACTCTGAAAAAATAGAATTGTTCTTTAAGTACAGTGGCTTTGCAAAGAACATTGATGTGTCTTTAGTGAAATGCAATCTAGCTAAAAAGCCAGACTACAAAAGATAGAGAGATGATTCTTTGTATGTTCAATTTGTTAGTGTATTGTATAGGTCTTAACTGCCCCTGAGTTTGTCTCTTTTCCTTATAAAGCAAGTGATTTTTTCTGGCAGAGATACTTAAATTTACTAAGTGGTACTAGTAATTTTAGTAATGCAAATTTAATTTGTAGTAATTATGTACTACTGCTTCTTAGAGACCCATGCTTTACATACTAGTTGTATCAGTCATCTTTTCATGTGCTTGTGAAGGGCTGTTTGTATTTCTTGTGTATTTCTGCTGCATACGTATGATAGGTTCATTGGATAATACTAGGCTGTTGATCTGGTGCACCATTTGTATCATGGCCATAAGAATGTTTTGTCATACTTAGTTTGTGAAAAACACTATCTTAAAATTTTTTGTTATGTAGTGTATTGCATTTTACTTCAGCCATCAGGGGGTTATTCTCCATTCAGCAAGTATCTGCTTCCTGTTGACATTTAGAATAAGCAGAATTACAGACTTAATGCCCAGTTTAATGACATATCTTCCTTAGAACTATGAATGGCAGTGTCTCAATGAAATGGCAGAACATACATAAGCAGCTTGACCTGTAGCAGAGTATTTCTCTCTGATTTTTTTTCTGTTAACTTTGCAAGCCTTTATGTGATTTATAAGCCGTGGTGGTACAGCGGTAGCGTTGTTGCCTCACAGCAAGAAATTCTCCTGTTCGATTCTCGGCTGGAGTGCCTTCTGTGTGGAGTCTGCATGTCCTCCCAGCGGTCGAGTGGCCTCCGAAAGACATGTGTGAATGGGCGTGCCTTCACTGAAGGTTGGGCATTAGGCTGGCAACTCGGCACCATAAAAATCGACTGCCAATCATTAGCAGACCGGAGTTCCGCTGTGGTGCCCCCTAACCGGGAAAAGCTGAAAAGGCAAACAATTTAACTTGCTATGCATTTTTATTTTCATTTTTAGAATGAACTTCCATTGGAGATGTAACCACTCCTGTAAACTCTCAGTGGCTGATACATTGCTGTACTGTTATTTACAACTGTTCTACCTCTTGTTGTGTTGATGTGCCTTTTGACCCTGGCTATGGCTGATAAAGGTCCCTGCACTAGTATAATTACCTGGTTAATTTAAACTTAAATAAAATGAATGTACATTAGGACAAGGCCTGCGTCAGTGGCATAGAGGGACAGAGCCCTTACTATGGCCCAGGTGACCCAATTTTCATTAGTTGCTTGGTTGTTTGATGGGTACAGCAGGGGTGGATGAGTGTACCCACCCTATGAAGGAGAAGTGGGTGGCAAGGTGCACATACATTATTTGTGTACTCTCTGAAGAGGGATGAAAAAGAGTTGTTATTCTGAGGGTGTTTTTTTGATATAACAAGCCACCATATATGGTGGTATGTCTTTTGAGCAAGTGGAATGGAGCTTACTCTTGCAAGGGAAGGACTTTTTGGGTCCTCAGAATGATGTATATATCCCAAACCCTCAGGGTGTGGGGTTAGGTTAAATAGTAAAAAGCTCTCACTAAAGGGATGCTAATGAGAGTAAAAACACCTGATGTCTGAATAGATGATGTCTCATTCAGATGGCTGTCACCCTATTAGATCTGAAGGACATGTGTTCATAAAATGCTAAGGAACAGACAGACCAAGTCCATTTGGGTGAGGCTTGATGATTAGTATGGGGTAGGAAAACATATAGAAAAAATATGTGTTAGGACAGTGTTTCCTTAGTTGCTATCATCTGATACTTAAGCACAAATCCTCAAACAACCTTTGCAGCCAGTACAGTAAGAAATTAACATTTATTGTGTATATATAATATATATTAGAGAATGGGTGACCTGTACATCTCAACTGTGTTGTTCATCTTCACTAATCCTTGAAGGTTCAAACCCTCGGAAGTGAATCCGCCATTATTTTCCAGCTTGCACTCTCCAACCTCTTGAGCCTCGCTCTACTCATAATGCTCCTCACAGGGGTTACCTCAGATCAAGTTTGCCAGATGGGAGAATATAGCCAAATTTTAAAATATCATACATATATACATATAGAGATATATACAAAGAAAGTGAGGCCATCTATGGATTCCTCATGAGAAACTGGTTAGAATTGGTGAGGCTGATTAAAAAAATTATGAATAGGGGATGGTGGGAGGGTATGTTAAGGATTGGTGAAGATGAAGAACACAGATGGAATGTTATGGTAAGACATAACTTCTTTATCTGATGTTGTTAACCTTCACCTAATCCTTGACGGTGGGACAGAATCCCGAGCAACTTATGTACCTTGGGAGGTCTCATGGAAGAATATTCCGAAACACCATAGACCCAAAGGATGCTTGACCACTCAAGATTTGATCTAGTTTGTAATGTGTAATGAAGGCATGGTGAGAGGACCAAGTAGCTGCTGCACAAATGTTGTCTAGAGAAGCTCTTGCACGAAAAACTGCTGATGTGGCAACAGCTCTCGTAGAATGTGCTTTAACTGTTTTCTGAAGTTGAAGACCTTGAAATTGATAAGTGAAAGAAATACAGTCTATCAACCATTTAGCCATGGAGGAGGAGTGTATGTAGGTGTTATGAAATGAGCTGTTTCAATGCTGGCTTGGCTCAGAACCAAAGTTAATCCTCTTGCCACTAGGAGCTGGTCTACTAACCTAATAATGTCCTGTTCAGATAAACTTTTAGTAAACCTCACCGATACCGTGGAAGAAGATCTGGACCATCTGACTTCCATGAATGGGGTGTACCTAAAAGGGTCCACAGAAGGAGAATACAACATCCTTGGTGCAATAGTTAATTCTGAAGTCCTAGATACCGACGGCTCAGTCTGATCTGAGGTTGAGGCATCAGTGTGTTCCAAAGGTGTCTTGCTAGGCACCGACAATTCTCCCTGTGCCGAAGACCTTTTTGGAGCCGGGAAAGTTTTAGAAATTTTTCTCATCGGTTCTGAAGAGCTCGGAACTGAAGAAGGCCTCTTTTTTGAACTGCAGGAAGAAGTTCCCGCTTTCACAGTTTTCTCTTTTGATCCAGAAATGGCCTCATCAAAAGGAGAATTTAACAGGCCTTTCAACAAAAGCTTATTTTTCCTTTCCAATAAGGTACAAGAGAAAAATCTGTGACAAAATAGCACAATTGTCCTGCAAATGAATTTCGCCTAAACAATAAACACATAGGGTATGCCCATATGAGTTGGGCATTTTTCCCTCACACTTGGTACATATCTTGAGACCTAAAGAGCCCTTAGGTTTCATTGGAGATTGTTAACTACTAGAGTTTTTTTAAGGTAAAGGATATATAAAATAAGTTTTATAACTCACAAACATTCGCCAAGGCTCGAGAGATAATGAAGGCACATTTGGTCTGCGATGCGACAAACGAGATCTGAGGTAATCTCTGTGAGAAGCATTATGGGTAGAGCAGGGCTCGACAGTTTGGAGAACGCGAGCCGGAAAATAATGGCCGAGTCGGTCCAAGGTTGCGGAACCGAACCCATCGCCAAGGACTAGGCGAAGATTAATAACATCAGATCAAATGTTTTCTTGCAAGGTGTTAATGTACAGGTAATACCCACTGAAAAACAAGTATACCACTTATTGGCAGCATATTAAGCTGCATTGAACCTCAGACAGTAAATAAACAAACAGCCACCAGTTTGTAAGGTCACTAAAGAGTGTCTTGCTATTTAATGATCATAAAATTAAAACAGGGGAAAAAAAAAAAAAAAATATATATATATATATATATATATATATATATATAATATAGATATATGTAAAGGATAAAATGTGCATGCTTGTATGTGTTTGTGTTTCTGTTGGTGTATACATGTGAATGTGCATTTGTGTGTTTGAAAGAAACTGAAATACAGTTATTTACTTTACTTCTGTGGCTCAAAGGACTAAGGCAGGTGCAATGTGTGATGGTGTTCATGGTTCTAATCCCAAAATATCCAGATATTTTAGGGGAGCTAGGCATAATGGTTTAGATATCTGCCTTACAGACACAAGGTGCAGGGTCTGATTCTTACATGAGTTAATTGGCTAGGCTTTCAATGGCCACAAGGTCAGTTAGCCTAGTACTAATCTATGAACCTACTGCAATAGGCAATCCATTATCAGGGAGCAGTTAAAATGAAATTATGACACTCAATCATTAAGCAGCAAATTTGAAGCAAACTCAGACAGTTAAGAAGAAAAATGTCACCATTTTTTTCATTTGCTAAACAATACTTTGCTATTTAGCGATAGCAACATTAAAATGGTAAAATAAAGTATACAGAATAAAATGTAAGTGTGTGGTGTGTGTCTGTTCTGTGTGCTTGGGTATGTGTAAGAGAGAGAGAGAGAGAGAGAGCAAGAGAGAGAGAGAGAGAGAGTGTTGACTGCAACAGGCATTCTGTTAGTAGGGAGCTTCTCAAAATTAATTTTTATGAGACCCATCAAAGTGCATGTTGTGCGTATATTTCTATCTTTATATGTGTAACTGCCTGTCTCTCTGCCTGTCTATACTTCTGAAATTGTGTGAGTTGCTATGGATTTGTCTGAGGGTCCATCTGTATACAATTCTGAAAGTGTATGAGTGTGTGTGTGTGTGTGTGTGTGTGTGTGTGTGTGTGTGTCTAGATATTAAATACTTCTTTCGGCTGCTCCCGTTAAGGGTCGCCACAGCAGATCAGCTGTTTCCATTTCTTCCTGTCCTCTGCATCTTGCTCTGTCACACCAACCACCTGTATGTCCTCTCTCACCACATCCATAAACCTTATCGTAGGCCTTCCTCTTTTCCTGTTACCTGGTAGCTTCATCCTTAGCATCTTTTTCCCAATGTACTCTGCATCCCTCCTCAGCACATGTCCAAACCAACATAATCTTGCCTCTCCGGCTTTGTCTCCAAACCTTCCAACCTGGACTGACCCTCTAATATACTTATTCCTAAACCTGTCCATCCTTGTCACACCCAGTGCAAATCTTAACATCTTCAACTCTGCCACATCAAGCTCGGACTCCTGCCTTTTTGTCATTGCCACTGTCTCCAACCCATATAACATAGCTGGTCTCACTACTCTCTTGTAGACCTTTCCTTTCACTCTTACTGGTACTTGTCTGTCACAAATCACTCCTGACACTCTTCTCCACCCACTCCATCCTGCCTGTACTCTCTTCTTCACCTCTTTTCCACACTCACCATAAATCTGAACTGTTGATCCCAAGTTTATTGATTTGCCTGTTGATTTAAACTCATTCACCTTCACCACCTCTATTCCCTGCATCTTCACCATTCCTCTATCCTTCCTCTCATTCACACACATATATTCTGTCTTAGTCCTGCTGACCTTCATTCCTCTTCTCTCTAGAGCATATCTCCACCTCTCCAGGGTCTCCTCCACCTGTTCCCTACTCTCATTACAGATCACAATGTCATCTGCAAACATCATAGTCCATGGGGACTCCTGTCTGATCTCGTCTGTCAACCTGTCCATCACCATTGCAAATAAGAAAGGGCTCAGAGCTGATCCTTGATGTAATCCCACCTCCACCTTAAACGCATCCGTCACTCCCACCGCAGACCACACCGCTGTCACACTACCCTCGTACATATCCTGTACCACTCTTACATACTTCTCTGACACTCCCGACTTCCTCATACAATACCACAACTCCTCTCTAGGCACTCTGTCATATGCCTTCTCTAAATCCACAAAGACACAATGCAACTCCTTCTGACCTCTGTACTTCTCCATCAACACTCAGAGCAAACATCACATCTTTAGTGCTCTTTCCTGGCATGAAAACATACTGCTGATCACTAATCATCACCTCCCTTCTTAACCTAGCTTCCACTACTCTTTCCCATAACTTCATGCTGTGACTGATCAATTTAATCCCTCTGTAGTTACTACAGCTCTGCACATCACCCTTCTTAAAAATCGGTACAAAAACACTTTTTCTCCATTCCTCAGGCATCCTCTCACTTTCCAAGATTTCATTAAACAATCTAGTTAAAAACTCCACTGCCATTTCACCTAAACACCTCCATACTTCCACAGGTATGTCATCTGGACCAACAGCCTTTCCGTTCTTCATCCTCTTCATAGCTATCCTTATCGCACTTAGAGAATGGGATATCTATTAAATTGTTTTGTATTTAATACTTCCTTAAATTATATTTTGGATGCAAAATACTTTCCCCAAGGATAATTACATCCAATTCAAAAAGTTTGACACATTAGGCAGAACTATTTTACATAAAAATAATAAAAAAGAAAATATAGTAATAAGAAAAAATAAATAAATACAAAACAATTTAACAGATATCCCATTCTCTAAGTGCGATAATTCCCACCAGTATGTGTGTTATTTGTGGCTTCGGGCCTCAGAATACCCGTGGGTATGCATTATTTCCAAAATAACACAAACCCTGTCGGGCATTACTGCTTGCTTATTTCAGTCGGCTCCATATCTATCATTCATATTGCATGCTGTTTCATAATGTCTCAAAAGATGTTTTTGATGTTTATTGACTTTTTGCTTTGTAATGTTTGTGGAGCTTTTCTACCCAGGAGGACTACACTGAAAATTGAGACTTTGGAGATGGACAGTTGTTGTTGTCTTTCAGCTTTTCCTGGTTAGGGGTCGCCACAGAGGAACTCAGGTCCGCTAATGACTGGCAGTAGATTTTCACGAACGCCGAGGTGCTAGCTCGACGTCCAACATTCAACTAAGGCACGCCCATTTACGCATATCTTTCGAACACCCACCCAATCGCGGGGAGGACATGCAGACTCCACACAGAAGGCACTCCCCGCACTCTAGCCGAGAATTGAACCTCTTGCTGTGAGGCAACAACGCTACCGAATTGGACAGTCATACCTCTCAATTGTCCCCAATTTTGACTCGAACTTTAGCTCCCTGCTTCCTAAAACTTTGGTAAATTACAACTAATAAGAAATGACCAAAAGTAGTTATAGACTTCTTTTACTTCAGAAAAATGTACATGAATTCACATTATTTTATTATGTCAGTCTAAAATTAGGAACACTACCACTCAAAATATGGAATTCAGTATTATTTATCAAGGATATCAATAAAAAAAATCATAACACTAAAGGTGTAACAGACCCTTTCAATGTGGAACTGGGAGGAGCAAAGATAAGGAACATTCTTTGCAGTGAGGTACACTTGAGAGGTATGGTAAAATTTGTGCCTGAGAAAAAAAGAGAAATGAGTGTGCCGGGAAGCTAAGCTAGGTTGCCCACTGCGCGTGCGTTTTACAGTGAGTAACTTTCCAGTCTCCGAAATGTCGATTTCAAATGGTGCGGTCTTATTACGCGATCTTCCGGTCTGTGGCACATCTACACTTCCTCATTGGGTGCCCAGACAGTGGGTGGAAACTTCAAGAAGAATTATGGGAAGTTGGGTTTTGTAATCGTAAAATGAGAAAAAAAGATGCTCTTGTAAACAAAACTTTAACAGGATACTTCATGGACAGTAAATACGTATGTCCTATTATTTATTTCTTTGTTCATTGTTTTATTTTTAACGCATTAAATAGCTGTTTCCTTTGTCTTCCGAAGATACCGGTTTCTAAGTCCCTGCATTTTCTTTTTTATTACTATTTGTCTTTGACAGCACTATAAGCAGTGGAATACGAAACATAAACCAACACTCCTGCAAAATTTTTTTTTCAGTTTTTTTATGTGATGGCGGCGGACTTTATGTCACCTGAATGAAATTTGGCACTTTGAAGCTGGAGTCGTGACATTAGTTAAGGAGATGCGACTTAAAAATCTTTCTGTGGTTAAGTTTTGACGTTTTAACATATTGTTACAGTGATGCTAGGAGCAGAGCTCTGCTGTAGTAGAGCTGTTGCAACTCTGGAAGGAAACTCTACCCTAGTGAAGATCTTGAAGAAAGTGGTGCATTCCACCAGCCTTCGCATTAATGTGCAGGACTGTGAACCCCTGGCTGTTGTGGCTGTGCAGAGGTACCTGTCTGATACCTGCCTTCCATCCCAGCCTGGACCATCTCAAGTGTCTGCTTCTTACTTGTATGATGTTACCCTCACTGACGGGGAACTTCAGACAAAGTGTTTCCTTGCTCCTGACTTGAACGCTGTGGTGCATACAAATTCCCTCAGGTGTGGGATTGAGATCAAGATTAAACAATGTTGCTACGTGTATGATGAGAAAAGAATAAACAACGGATTTCTGTCCATTGAAAAAGTTGAATTGGGAAGTAATATCTCTCCAATATTGTGTAGTATTTCTGATTTAAGTGCATTGCCTAACGTTTTTAGCCTTCAGGGAAACCTATTTTATGCAAACTCTGTATCTCAGACTCCACTGGTAGGTGGAAGAAAATATTATCTCTCGCTTTGGAATAATGAAGATCCATATGGAGAAATGCGGAATGTGTTTAAACAACTAGAGCTCCACATCACTGTAGACGGTAAGTGCAATAAACATAGTTCTGATAGCTTATAAAACATGCAAGTGACAAATGGCATACCTCTTGTAAGAATATAATTTTGGTCAGAGAATATTTCCTATCTGGTGGCTTCCATGATTTATAAAATGTGCAGTTTGATGGCTTTTCTTCTTTTCTAGACAGCTTTTTTTTTTTTTTTTACAGGTTGTTTGAATGGTAATGTATCTTTGATAGTGAGACCATAGAGAGCACATTAGAAATGTAGGTTAAGTGGCTGCTAAGTATGATTTGAAATGTGGCTGTGGAACACAGCTTTCTAGAAAATGTGTTTGAGTTGAAGTCGTGCACTGAAATTGGGCAGTGATTGAGATGCAATGGTTTACACATAAAGGTGTCTAGAATGTTTTGCTTTTAAAGGTCAATGGGCAGCATGCTGACTTGGAGAGAGAGATGTGCTGGTGTTTCATTTTAGGAGATAAGCACATGAATACACAGACACCGTTAAGTCCAGCTTACAATTTGAGTGTATTTCTGAGTCAGTTATTATATGCAGAATGTAGTATAAAGTTTATGGCAGTGTTATGTAGAGCATGCAGGTAAAGCTGATTGAAGATTTAAATTTGAATCCAGAGATCTTTTCTGTGGGAATGCCTATTGGAGGGGATTTGCGGTATTGTGGTTTGCTTTGCAAATTTTGTTTGTATGGTCAGCAGCGTCATTTTTGACTTGGAGTATTTGTACATCTCGCCATATATTGCCTATGCACACCTTAACCCTATTATTTGTTTTTCTTGTTGTATTTTGATTGTAGTAAAAATTCACTTTTTTCCTTAAGTTTTATTCTTGTTGTTGCTGTTTGGCCCAGGTTATGGTTCAAAGGGACCCCTGGATTAATCCAGCTACATATTTAGCAAATAAATATAGCCCCCATAAGTAAATAAGTTAGTCATTGTTGAAAGTGGTCCATGTTTTAATATAAGGTCTTTGTAGATTATTTAATAATGGTGTAAGTTAAAGCAGATGATTAAGCCAGTGATCTGTTATCAAGCTGCTTCCAGTAGTCCAGGGTTGCATTCTGTCAGAATCCCTTTGCCTACTATGCAAAGCTAAGCAAGTCACGTAACCAGGAAGTGCTCTGGGGCATTTGTGAAATTGAGCTATGCTCCTCATTGGTCTTCTGTGCCACATGCTTCATATTTATTTGTGAACTACGTTATTAGTGCAGAGGGGAAAGTGGTTTGTTAACAGAATTCAGAGATGCTTTTGGAGAAGAGAGTAAAGCTCCAAGTACCAAGCCTTGCAGGACTCCTGTCAGTAGTGGTAGAGAGATGACTAGAGGATTTAGATTGCAATATAAATTATGGATTTCATTTTTGAGATGTTGCTGGAACTATAGTAGAGTAGCATTATTTGGATGAAACGATTCTTTGGAATAATTTTTCATGGGACCTTGTATCAAATGCATTGACTGGATTTGCATTTGTTACTGTTGTAACTTGCTGGATGGGTTTCTTGTCCAAGACTGTTTTTTTTTTTTTTACTTTACACCCTTTGCTTGGTGAGAGAGGATCTGCCTCTCCCATGACCCTGAATAAGATAAAACAGGAATTAGAAAACAAATTTATGAATGAATCAGTGAGGTAGTTTGCCTCCATTTTTTTTAAATATATGGTAGATTTGTGGTCCTTCCTGAATCCATGTTGCTTGGGACAACAGGGTTTATTTTGTTCCAGTTTATGTGCTGCTTGAGTAGTCCTAGCTTTTTGTAGTAATTTAGAGAGAGCTGACAGTGTCACTATCTACCTGTAGTGTTCTGATGAACATGAACTTGGAGTTTTAGGAAGGACATGCTGGCAGAACTTTTCCATAATTCGGGGAAGGTACTTGAGATTAAAGATTTTAATACCTTTTGGAGTGGTAAGATGGTTAGAGGAAAAGTGTTGAATGGATATGTGAGAAAACTGTATGATATGTGGTAGTAAGTGCTGAAAGTAAGTAAGAAAGGATAAGAAGTGGTGCAGGTGACAAAGTCAAGATCAGCAAGGAGATAGAGAAAGGAAAACATTTTAGTTAATGAAGTGTACTGTCTGTCCATACACAAATGAAGTGATTATGTATATCATCTGTACTTATCACAAGCAATATATATTGTACCACTCATGCATGAGCTCGCTTTAAGTACATATATTTGAGAAAATTACTATGTCTGCTTTAGAAGGGTTTAGCACCCACCTTCACTGCATTGACTTTAATCATCCACCATTCTCTCTCTAAACATTAAAGTGGCACAATTCATCCTTTGCAAGCATTATTACTGAAACATTTTAGAATAAATTTATATGAGATTTGTTAAATAATGCATGTGTAATGTATATTAAAATCTGTTAATGTATGCAGTGAGCAAACTATAGTAAGACTTTTGGGTGTTGTGTTTCAGAACAGCAGTATTTCTGTGAGAGACATTTTGAGAATCATTACTGGCAACCAAGTTTAAAAGTGCTATCTTTCAAAGGTTCATGTAGTGTTTCACTGCCAATGCAGTTTTTTTCTGAACTCTAACAAATGTTGCCATTTAGTAGTGTGGCTTATAGAAAAAGGTAAATGCCCGCTTTTTCATCTAACTAGCTTTGAACGAGAGAGCTAGCTTAAGTATTAAACTGTAATATGAGGCATCTGTTCTCTAAACAATATAGGAAGATTCCTCAGGATTGGAGACATGCACTTCTTAAACCTGTGTTTAAGGGAAAGGAGAGTAGGACAAACCCAGAGTCATACAGACCCATAAGTTTATTTTCATGTTGTGGAAAAATAATGGATATGGTTATATTAGATAAATTGTCAGAACTGGTAATTCTAGGACTTGAAATCAATCAACCAGCATACATATGTTGAAAACAGATCTATTACCACCTGTAACATAATGTTCTATGCAATATAATAACAGCTCTCTCTCTTTCGGCTTTTCCCAGTTAGGAGTCACCACAGCAGATCATCTTGTTCGCTCATGATTGGCAGTGGAGTTTTTACGGTGTCGAGTTGCCAGCCCGGCACCCAACCTTCCACAGAAGGCACACACACACACGCACTCACGCCTAGTGTCAATTTTAGCATGTCCAATCCATAACAGCTATGAATGAAAAATTATACTGTGATGTAATTTATGTAGATTTAACTTCAGCATTTGACAGGGTAATATACAAAACGCTGATCAATAAATTAGCACAATTGGGTATTGATGTACTCTTGATACGATGGATAGCTGCATGTCTTACAAATAGGAAATGGCATGTTTCATATAGTAATTGGACAGGTAAAATTTGTGGCTGCAGTAGGGTGCCCCACAGTGCTTTATCCTAGGCCCATATTTGTTTAGATTGGATCTTTCTTTATCTGATGTGTTCTACTATCTGTATGCAGATGATGATTTGAAAATGGGTAAAGTGATTACATGTGTTACAGATATGGCATGTCTGCAAAATGACTTGACTAAATTGACCATTTGGGCACAGGAGAATAATATGCTGATAAATACATCAAAAACCAAGCATACAAGATTTGAGAGACCTTAATTGAAAGGTGGATATTTAAAACAAAACTCAGTGGTTGAAACTGTAGATTCATTTAAGGACCTGGGTATAGAGGTAGTTCCAGCTTTGAGTTTTTCTAATCATATCAACCAGTTGGTTAATGATAATTATAGAACTATAGGTTGTATAAAAAGATTTATAAGGTCTAAGAAATCAGAAATGATAAAGTCATTGTTTTGTAGTTACATTAGACTCAAACCTGAGTATGGAATAACAATGTGGAAAACTTTTATATGGAAACAAGCATAAGTAAACTGAAAGGAGTACAGTGCAGTGCAAAAGACATCCATGGATAGGAAAGTTATTATGAAAGACTAAAATATCTGAACTTGTAGAGTGTCTCATATACATATTTAAAAGGAGACCTTGTTCAGGTAGTTAGGGCATTTAGAGACAACAACCTGTGGGAATGTTTTAGGTTATTAGGAAGTAGTAGAGAACCATCAGACAACCTATGTAGAAGATTCTGTAGAAATGAGAAGTGTACTATTTGGTTTTCTGTATAAGCTGCGGTGGTGCAGCGGTAGCGTTGTTGCCTCACAGCAAGAGGTTCTCCCCTTCGATTCTCGTCGGGAGTGCCTACTGTGTGGAGTGTGCATGTCCTTCCCGCAGTCGGCGTTCAAAAGACATGCGTAGAATGGGCGTGCCTTCGTTGAAGGTTGGGCGTCAAGCTGGCACCTTGTCACCTGTAAAAAAATCTACTGCCAATCATTAGCAGACCAGAGTTCCGCTGTGGCGGCCCCTAACCGGGAAAAGCCGAAAGAAGAACTAATTGGTTTTCTGAGATGCATTGAATAGACTACTACTTTACATTAAAGCAAGTACTAGTTTAGGTATTTTTAAGAGCAGCCTGGATGCTTATTGTGGGAAATTATGTGTTGGTATGTTGGCAGGCTAGAAGGGCATTATTGCCTGTGAGAAAAATATTTTTATGTATGTCTAATTAGTGAATTGTCATGATTATCATGAAAAAGTGAGTGTATGCATGAAAGTATTCTGGTGTATATGCTCGTCATCTCAGTTTTTATAGTAAAGTTCAGTATGTTCTTTTTGATTTTCCAGTTTAGAAGTTGCCGATTATTTTTTCATTAGTTTACTATATTGTGTTAGTTATCATTAAATGCAATAGTTTTTTTTATTCATCACTAGTACCCTCCCAAGCCTCCTCCTTCTATTCACCTTCATCAGCACCCCCCCCCCCTTTCCCACAACTGATATACATTTCTTCATCTCACGCTGGCCATCCACTTTATCCTTTATTACTTCAGGTCTCTGCTTGCAGGACCACCTTTTTAACTCCCCAGGCAATATTTTAATTGTGGTTTGCTTTTCATTGCCATGTGCCAGCAGCATGGTTGAGAACGTTATGTTTACACATACTTTTTTTTACAAGTGACTGTCGTTTACTTTGCTCTTTTTGTTACTTCTCCTTAAAGCGATGCTCTAGACTTGTGTAAAGCTTTTCACATTGTAGCCTTTTCTGTCCCTTTAACCCAGGCCCACAATGGTACAAATAAAATGGCATGATTTATAATAAATATTCCTATGTTCCAATCAGTATTTGATGTTATGGTCTGATTACATATCATTTTATATAAAAAAAAACTTGTTTTGTTTTGGAATTTGCTGCAACATTTTGATAGGGCTTTTGGTCCATTGCATTAAGCTGTGTTACTATATTTTGAAATGAGTGTTAGATGTGAATGACAGGAACTTATACATCTGTAGCTGATGGGTAATGGGGAAGAACACTTGCAAATGAGAATTATAGAGCCCTTTGACAAGTCTTTTGTCATTCATTCATGTATTTATTTATTTATTTGTTTATTTCTGTATCAGCAAAATAACAATAACAATTGACTTAGAGTTTATAGGTTGCAGTCATTCAAAGGGAATAATTGTAATAAACAATTTCTGGACACTATGATTAAATATACTATAAGGAAAATATTAATTTGATGTATTACTTTTCCAAATTATGGAGAAAAGAGATTGGAAAAGTTAGGAAAATTTTATGTTGTAGTGTGGCAACATGGTACATTGTGGAAAGAAGCCTTGGCTGAAAAATAAAATCATATTGGTATGGCTTCCTCCTCAATGTCATATTGTCGTAAAATAAATCATAAAGTATTACTTATCTCTTAGCTTGATGTAGGGATATCAGTACTACATAGAACATGAAAGTACAGTCAGCAGAATATATCTTTTTTTTCTGTAGCTCACAGTTTTCTTTTAGTTACTTAATGGTGGTACACCATAGTTGCCTTTCTTGCATGGGATCCACAAAATTTGTCACCTTCTGGCTGGGGCACAAGTTGAAAAATGGAAGGCCATACATTTAATTGAACAGGTTTGCAGATATTTATTTTGATAACATTGCATTGTATTCTTTCGGTACTTGCGTATTATCACAACCACGCTTTTGTGAAAGTCGCAAGTAGTACACTTTCTCTTCAGCTTCTTCCCTGCTCTGCTATGTTCACAGTTTAACCATGCAATAATTATGTAAAGAAAATCCTTGTTAGCATAATAAAAATCAGTTTAGTGTTGAACTGATTTTCCAAATGACGTATAGTCGCAACCACGCACATTACAATATTGAATCTTTCTTTTTTTCCCCACACTGAATGATCCCTTATCAAATTTAAATTCCACACAGCATATACTGGTTTTGTCTTTACTTAATCAGATCAGTGAATTAATTAAAAACCCTACTAGTATAATATATATGAAAAGATTTAATCCATAGTCTGACTTTCACATTTTGGCTCTGAGCTGCTTTCTTGTCCTCCTTTCTAAGACTGTACATGTAACAGTTAAAGAAGTTTTTAAAATGCTTCATGAAGTTGTATAGAAACACTGGAAACTACATTTTATTTTGAGAAATGGTTTGAATTTTAGGTGTTACAGTGCAGTGCATTAGTAGTAAAGTTGAATTACGTTCTTAAATTTAAATCAATTTTAAAGCGTAGTATAGATATCCGAATCCGATCCAAGTCAAAATAACTTACAAGGATGAAATCCTAATGCAAAAGTACAGCCATGATTGGTCTAATGAGGGAAGAGTAGAGGGAGACAATGACCTCTTTCTTCGTGGATGCAAAACCCTTAGTAATGAGATGTGCCACATAGGACTTTCTGACCACAGTGGCAATGTGGTGATCAAAAGAGAGATTGTTGTCAACCTGTGTTCCCAGATCTCTTATAATACCTTCTGTGTTCAGTGGACTACCATCGATGTGGTAATTCATGGGAGCTGGGTTTTTCCCAAAGGGGTTGACGATACATTTTTTGGCATTGAGCTTAAGGCCGTGGTTCTGACACCAGTCATTGGTCTCAGTAAGGCCATTCTGTGGGATGTCAGCATCACTTGGGGAGTTAATAATAGCTCCCAACTTGCAATCATGTGTGAACTTTGTCAGCCAGAGTTCCTTCGTGTTGGCCTGGACTTCAGAGAAGTAAATACTCAAATCCTGGACCATCCCATCAAACCAACCAAACCCCATCTAACCCATCATCTCCCACCATTACTAACATACAACCCACAACGCACAGTCTCTACCCATTAGGAACCATTCCTGAGTGGGGAATGGTCTCAAAGACCTTGGCCAGATCAAGGTAGGCTGTATGAACAACGTTAACTTCATCCACAGCTGTGGTGACTGACTCAAAGAAGTCGACCAACTTGAGCAGGTATGATCTACTCTTCACAAAACCAAACTGTGTGGGATCCAGAGTTTGGAGATTCCCTATATCCATGTTTATTGAGTCCATGAACAAGTGTTCCATAGCTTTGTATATCAGACTCGTCAGGCTAATGGGGCGATAGTTCCCAGGGTCTGTAGTCACTCCTCCGTTGTGGAGGGGGATGACTGCAGCAGTGCTCCATTCAGTAGGGACAAAGCCTGAGGTGAGGCTGTGATTGAACAGGGCACACAGGTGAGATGCCAATTCATGCTGTAGTTCATGTAAGACACAGCCAGGGATATTGTCATGTCCCATAGAAGATGCATTCTTGGCCTTGGACAGTGCTGTTTTAACCTGTGCAGCAGTAATACTGGGTGCCTGGCAATCTACTGGTATTGTGATTGGTCCTTTGGGGTGGGGGGGTGGGGGGTAAAGTTGGCACTGAATCTGTTGGCCAGTATATTGGCAATATCTGATGGCTTGGTATAGGAGGTACCATTGTGCAGTAGCTGAGAGAAAATCTGAGTATTGCCGTGGAGATTCTTTACATTACTATAGAAGGCCTTGTGGTTGTCTTTACTATCTGCTGCAATTCTGTTTTCATATGTATATATATATATATATATATATATATATCTGATGCTGGGGTTTTGCTTTTTTTTCCCATTTTTCCCTTGCCCAGTAATTGCAAGGGATGAAGCGTATTGGTATTTATTTCTCTACAAAATTCTAAAAGGAAAATTCCAAGAATTTTTTCCATACCTTGATAACGTGCACTATACTAATCAAGCAAAACCAACAAATGTTTATTCAGCTAAACTAACTCTGCAGCTCTCCCTTTATCTTGTTTGGAGAGTTAGCCCCCAACTATTCACCCTCAGCCACCTGCACTAGCCAGATAGTCGTGGACTGCATCCTACCCCGAAGACTACAACAGAATAAATACAGCCTCCATCCCTACAAACGCGTATAGACATGTCTGTTCATTGTAAGTGAAATCTACTTGTTCATTCTGTTATCCTAGTCATGCTTTGTTGAAAATGGTACCTAGTTTAATGTCTCTTCTCTACGTGGCAAGTACTTAGTCAACTGCTTTCTTTCCCCTCCTCTGCCCTCTCTAATTAATAAGCAACACCCTCCTCTTGCTGGCAGCCTGCACTTTCCAGCTACTGGTTTTGTGACTCTCCCCCTTTGCCTGTAAAGGCAGTTCTATGTTGGTTTGCTTCTTCCCTTTACCATGCCCTGAAGTTTTCACTAACTAATGAACAAACAATTTCTACTTCAGGCTTCAAATGTGGTTAGCTTTAAAAGTAGTTAAGAAAAGGTTCTTTTCTCAATTTCGTGAACTTTGTTTTCCCTAACTTCTTTGGTCTAGTACCTGTCTCACACCTTAATAGTCCGTGTACTCATAACACAATTAAATTTATTCTTTCATGTCAATACTTCAGTGCAATTGTATTGCCCGTTCCTGCATAACTTTCTGGCTTACAGATACTGTTTTTTTTTTTTACCCATGACAGCTGTACCATTTTCTCAGGTTGCTCCATTCATCCTTGCTATGCTTGGGTCACTCTGTTCCCCGACCCTCTATTCCTATCCACCCCACACTTCATCTAAACTTATACTGTTCTATCCTCCACTCCCTACAACAAAACAACCAACCAAATTCACTGAGACGTCCAACTGGCCTATGTCCTCAGCTTGCAAACTCATATCACAGGCTTACCTAACTCACTTCTCCCAGCCTGCTCCAAGAAACTCCAACAAAAGTAGCATATAACTTTCAACCAAATAACTGTCTTCCCCTTAACTTATGTATAATATGCTGCTCATGCAGTCTGCTCTCACAGTTATACTAAACGTACTCACCATTGCCGTATCCTACAACATTTCTCCTCCCCCCACTACTCTGTTTTTCCTAACTCTAGACTCCTAGTCAGCACCCACCCAGCAACTAAAAAATTGCGCACAGTCTCTACCCATTAGGAACACAGGCCCTCTTGGCTTACAGCTACATTAAAACAACCAAACCCATATATCCGTATCAGATCTGAGAGATAAATATAAAACGCTGTAGAGCTTCTCTCACAACACTTCCACCCTCCCACTCTGTGGAGACATCCGCTCAAATCCTGGACCATCCCATCAAACCAACCAAACCCCATCTAACCCATCATCTCCCACCATTACTAACATACAACCCACTAATCCTAATCGCAACCTACTATGAATGTACATAAACCTCAGAAGCATCTCCTCAAGATCTCCATGCAGGCATTGCTGCACCCAACCAAGACATTCTAATCATCACTGAAACTTGGCTAAAACCAAACACTAAAGATGAAGAAAACCTTCACACAGAATACAATATAACAACAAAAAATGACAGAGTGCACAAAAAAGCTGGAGGGGTTCCTGTACTTTTTAAAAACACACTAAACATCACCAGATCGCCACTGAGTCACTCCAACTATCTCAGCACAGAAATATCTATTACTTTCCTACATCTGAACAAGCACAAAACTATTTGCATTGCTGCCATATATATCCCCCTGGCAACAACACTTCCATTCTCGAAGAAATCCTTCAGTGGTTTTCTACTAATGTAAATAAAGAAATGATTGTACTTATGGATGGGAATATAAACTTCTTCATTTTCTTTCGGCTGTTCCTGTTAGGGGTCGCCACAGCGGATCATCTGTTTCCATTTCTTCCTGTCCTCTGCATCTTTCTCTGTCACACCAACCACATGCATGTCTTCTCTCACCACATCCATAAACCTTAACTTAGGCCTTCCTCTTTTCCTCTTACCTGGCAGCTTCATCCTTAGCGTCCTTTTCCCAATATACTGAGCATCCCTCCTCACCACATGTCCAAACCAACGTAATCTCGCCTCTCCTTTGTCTCCCAACCGTCCAACCTGGGCTGACCCCCTAATATATTTATTCCTAATCCTGTCTACCCTCATCACACCCAGTGCAAATCTTAATGTCTTTAACTTTGCCACATCCAGGTCTGACGCCTGCCTTTTTGTCAGTGCCACTGTCTCCAACCCATATAACATAGCTCGTCTCACTACCCTCTTGTAGACCTTCCCTTTCACTCTTACTGGTACTTGTCTGTCACAAATCACTCCTGACACTCTTCCCACCCACTCCATCCTGCTTGTACTCTCTTCTTCACCTCTCTTCCACACTCGCCGTTACTCTAAACTGTTGATCCCAAGTATTTAAACTCGTCCACCTTCGCCAACTCCACTCCCTGCATCCTCACCATTCCTCTGTCCTCCCTCTCATTCACACACATATATTCTGTCTTAGTCCTGCTGACCTTCATTCCTCTACTCTCTAAAGCATTTCTCCACCTCTCCAGGGTTTCCACAACCTTCTCATTACTCTCACTACAGATCACAATGTCATCTGCAAACATCATAGTCCAAGGGGACTCCTGTCTTATCTCGTCTGTCAACCTGGCCATCACCACTGCAAATAAAGGGCTCAGAGCTGATCCTTGATGTAATCCCACCTCCACCTTAAACGCATCTGTTACTCCCACTGCAGACCTCCTCGCTGTCACACTACCCTCGTACATATCCTGTACTACTCTTACATACTTCTCTGCCACTCCTGACTTCCTCATACAATACCACAACTCCTCTCTGGGCACCCTGTCATATGCTTTCTCTATGTCCACAAAGACACAATGCAACTCCTTCTCCATCAACACTCTCAGAGCAAACATCACATCTGTAGTGCTCTTTTCTGGCATGAAACCATACTGCTGATCACTAATCATCACCTCCCTTCTTAACCTAGCTTCCACTACTCTTTCCCATAACTTCATGATGTGACTGATCAGTTTTATCCCTCTGTAGTTACTACAGCTCTGAACATCACCTTTATTCTTAAAAATTGGTACCAAAACACTATTTGCTTAAAAACACAGACTTTCCTACCCTCTATATTAATCTACTCTGTTTCACTCAAGTAATCACCTCACCCACTAGAATTGACAAACACAGTAGCAGGCACTCACCACTAGACTGGATCCTTACCACTTCAATGTTAAACATAAACGCCTTTAGCTGTCTTACAGACAGCATAAGTGAAACTCCCCCTACATTTATTACAAGGCAAACTAATCACACCTTCAAACATACAGTATTAAAACAAGTACATAGACTCTCCTCTTAACAAAAATACTGTTTATCATCACCAACAATGCTCCCAATACCCCTCTCTTTTCTTTCAAATACCTACTTCATCTATCAAAAATTAGCTTCAGAAACTGACCACCACTGTAGTAGCTTCTGACATACTCCCGCACGAATACCTTAAATTAGTTGCCGAAGTCCTGCATAGTGCATGTCAATATTCATAAATAGATGTATCTCAGAAAATTGTGTACCCTTTGTCTTGAAAAAAATCATATATGCTACTCTACAAAGGTGGATTAGCCACAGACCTCTCCAGCTACTGCTCTATTGCAATGTTTTCCCCTCTGTCCAAAATTTTAAAAAGATGCATACACTCCCAACTCTTAACCCATCTCATAAATAACAAACTACACTCCCCCACACAATGATACTTTCCACCACACCACAGCACAACAGCAGCTCAGCTTAGTTTCTCAGAAACCGTAAATACCAAAAGAAACAATGGTAACCAAATATCCTCCCTGTTCTTGGATCTGTCAACAGCATTTGACACAGTATCCTACCAACTCCTAATCAATGAACAGTCTTCCTTATCACTGTGTCATTTAGCTCTTAGCTGGTTCTGTAGCTCTCTCTACTTTAGGAGGGAGGTTAGCATAATGGTTAAGGTGTTTACCTTATAGATGCAAGGTACATGGTTTATTTCTCACACAGGGTAATTGGCTAGGCTTAAAATGGCCCATAAAAGCAGTTAGCCTAGTACTAATCTATGAACCCATGAACAGACAACAGGCTATAAAATGGAATCAGACCCTAACCCCTTCCTTTTTACCTGTTTCTGTCGGTGTGCCACAACAGTCAGTTCTAGGCCCAGTACTTTTCAATATTTTCACAACCAGCCTCCACAAAGTCAACAAACCTGCCACCTAAGTACAATATGCTGATGATGCAGCCATCACTTGCTCAGTTCTGTTCCACTACTTCAACAAATGACCCAAGACTCCTTCACTTCCATAGAATCATGGCTAAAGGCTGATCAGCTAATCCTAAATGTCAAAATAAGATTAAGAGAGAAATTAGAGGAAAGAAAATATACTTCCATAAGAAAATCTGTCAGAACCTTCAAATAAAAAAGTGTGTTCATTTATGAAACACATTATATAGACCAAGAAACCTTGCGCCATTTGGAAAAAAGAAGCGACTGAGGAAGTGCAAAAATATAATAAAATCTATAGACTTTTGAAAGGTATAAAAAAGAAATATGGACATGGGAAAGAAAGATAGAGCTGATATGGTGCAATATTTATGCAAAGGAAGAAGCCAAATTGATCAGTACAAAGAAATCATTCCCAAAGATATTTAGGTTCCTAGATTAGTACTAGGCTAACTACCCTTGTGGGCCATTTTAAGCCTAGCCAGTTACCCCATAAGAGAATCAAACCCTCCACCTTGTGTTCGCAAGGTAAACACCTTAACCATTATGCCATCCTCCCACCCTGAAGAGAAATACAGGAAAGGCATCCAATTATAGAAAATTTCAAAATACAAAAAATAAGATCACAAAGAGGGAATGTAGAACAGAAGATTAGTGAAGTAGAAGTTAAAATTATGGAATACCTGCAAAGTGAAGGATTTAGTGTAGAAAGTCTAACACAGGTTATATTACAGTATGATGGAACAATTAATCAAACAAGTAAGCAGAAACAGGAGGGCCAGGAGACATCTGAAGAAGAAATATGGACATGGGAAAGAAAAAGAGAATTTAATATTAGTTCAATAGTTATGCAAAGAAGAAAACAAAACTAATCGGTGCAGAAAGAGCAGCACCAGAGGTACTTGAAGAGAAATACAGGGAAAGGCATCCAGATGTGGAAAATTTTACAATACAAAAAATAAGGAAACAAAAGAGTAAGAATAAAAAAGAGGATTAGTAATGGAGAAGTTAAAGAAATAGAAAGTGAGTTTATGGATTACCTGCAAAGTGAAGGATTTAGCATAGAAAATTTTGATAACATCACAGCAGGATAGAGCAGTGGCTCTCCAAATAAAGGCGATACCAGTGGAGCAAGAAACATCTGATCAGTTGCCATATTTAGATATTTTGGAGCCTTCCATAGGAAACCAGTACAAAAAATTCAGTTGGAGTTGCACAACAAGGGAAAGAACAGGAAACTGTGGCAACTCTGACACAGTCAATGTTGTGGAGTGATAGGCCAATGATTTCCCATATGAAAGAGGAACAGATGACACAGGATGAAACTGAAGGGAGTATGGCATAGGAAGATACTGTGGAACTTTCTATAGAGTGCCAGAGGAAATTGAAAACAAATAATGTACCCTCAGTTTAGAAGAAAATTACTAAGAGAACAATTGCTGGATTTAATAGAGATGGACAGATGTATTACGATTGATGAAAGAATTGGACTACAGATAAGTCAGCAAACTCAAAAAAGTTAGAAGTTTGATAAAACAAATGAACACAGTAATTAGAGCTGTTCATAGAGATTCATGTGTTATAGCAGAAGTAAATACGATATATTACTGTGCAGCTAAATTAATAACAGATGAAGTCTTACCACAAAAGCACAGGGCAGTAAGGGAAAGGAAGGGGAGAAATCAAATTCCATCATGGAAGTATCAAATAGAGAAAACTGTAAAGCAATTAAGACAAGATGTGTCACTGTAAGAAGAGTGTATAAGAGAGAACAGATCAACAACATTACTCAGAAAGATAGATGTGATAAAAGCAATGTGTTCAGTATCAGAACAGATCAGGATCTGTTGTGCTCTATCGCAAATAATAAACTAAAAATATCAGCGCATGCTGAAAAACTTAGAAGATATGCAGAAAAATATAATGGAAAAGTACAAAATAAGCAATTTATTATTGACCCAAAAAGTTTTATAGAGAATTGGGAAACAAGGCAAAAGGAATTGAAACACACCACCAAAAAAATTAGAAATAGATACATTTTGGGGAAATATTTATGAAGATCATGTGGAACATAACAAAGATGCTAAATGGATAGAATAAATAAAAGAAAGAATAAGAAGTTTGAATGTACAGGATATGAAATGGGATGAAATAATGGCTAGAGACACTGAAATAAAGTTAAGAAAAGCCCCAGGCCCAGATGCAGTTCCTAACTTCTGGCTAAAAGTATTAACATGAAGATTTAGCTATGAGTAAGAACTATTTATGTGCGCACCCCTGAATAGACACCAGCCTGGTTAACAGCAGGGAAAACAATGCTCCTACTTAAGAGCATACCTGCAAGCTGTGCTAAAAAATACAGACCAATAACATGCCTTTCGATGGTGTATAAACTATACACAGGAATTGATGCTTACAGAGTTTATAGTAATTTAGAAGCAAACTCAATCATGGCCATAGAACAAAAGGGTAACAAAAGAAAGTCATGTGGAACAAAGAATCATTTGTTGTTAAAAACAAAAAAGAGAGGCAGAATCAGCAAGTCTAGCAAACAAACTATTTAATGGTTAGCGCTTTCGTCTGCCACTAATAAGCCTTTGCTTATTAGTGGCAGACGAAAGCGCTAACCATTAAATAGTTTGTTTGTTGGACTTGCTGATTCCGCCTCTCTCTTTTTTGTTTTTTACAAGTCTTTAATTTGTGTATTTGTTTTACATTTGTTGTTAAAGTCATAATGGAGAACTGTAAAAAGGGGAAGAATCTAAGTATGGCATGGATAGACTGCAAAAAAGCATTTGACAGTATCCCACATTTATGGATAAAAAAGTGCTTAAAATTGTAAGATAAAGATATACCCTACACTGATCGATTACAATATAGTGACCATGAAACAGTGGCAAACCACTTTGCAATTAAGCCATGATAAAGGACAAATTATCCAGGGATAAAAATTCAAAGGGTGATATTCCAGGGTGATACTCTGTCACTGCTGCTCTTTTGTCTTTCCCTTAACCCATTAAACTGTCCTCTTAATAGATTAGATCATGGCTACAATTTGGCTCCCAGAAGTCACCAAAGTGTAAAGACTTCTCCTCATCTTTTTGCTGTTGATGTGAAACTGTATAGCTCAACTGCAAGTGGTCAAAACTTTTTCAGATGATATAAGAATGTAATTTTGTCTTGATAAATATGCAAAAGCAATGTTTAGAGCAGGAAATTTGCAGCTTCAAGAAAATATCATCTAAGTAATATAAATATTCAAAATTATGATCTGTTAACAGAAATGATCGAACTAACTACTGAAAATGTTTGAAATAAAGTCCGAATTGCATAAAATGAATAAAATAAGGGAAACACCCGCATTTTTTTTGCTAAGCACTACTTTTTCACATTAATCAAAGTTATTTGAGTTGTCTGACGTGTATGAAGTGTTATCATGTTTGTGCAGTATTACAGTACAGTTATTTCGCAAAATGCAGCCATTTCAAAACATATTTCGCAAAGTACAGTATTCCAAAGAGTTTATTGTGCATTTGAATATTATTATAGGCACATATAGCAGCTTATTCTTATATAATTACAAGGGCTTTTTTTTTTCATTGTGTTTGGGCATAATTTGCTGGCATGGCAGATGGATTTCGGAAACCTGATCCACTTGTGTTTGACAATAATATTGCAGAGAACTGGACAATGTTTGAGGAAGAGTAAGATATTTTTATACAGGCTGCATTTTGTGGCAAAGGTGACCATACTAGGACATTTATTCTGCTTAATTTAGTTGGTTCAGAAGCTATAGAAAGGGAATGTTCATTTGTGTATGCACCTGCTGTCTTTGCAGGAGAGGGGGGAAACCATCAAATAGTTGTACCGGCTGAGTCAAGGGAAGACCCAGAGTGCTTAAAAAGTAAGTTTTAGAAAAATGTGTAACCCCAAATGAATGTTACAGTGGAAAGACACTTATTTTACACAGTATATCAAAAGCCCGTTCAAACTTTTGCAGCATATATAATTGATTTGAGAAACAGATGTAAAACGTGCAGATTTGATGATTTAAGGGATGATAAAACGGACTTGTGTATGGTATTAAAGATGATGCTGTGAGAAAGATTTTGCTTCATGACTGTGATTTAGCTTTGAATAAGGCTGTTGAGATTTGTCAGCTATATGAGCTTACCGAAAACCACACAAATATGCTTAAAATGAGAGATGCATGTTTTCAGTAACTTCTAAAGCTCATGTTGATAGTATTTAGCATGTGGTTAAAAGAAACGGGCCCAAGCTCATGGCAGCAACTGTAAACCCTGGAACAGTCACAGGAAAACCCTGTACCTTTCTAGCAAATTCCAGAGCACCCACAGTCTTAGTGAAGCATAAGAGTGAGTCAGCAAACTCACAGAATGGGCCCCCACCCAGTTTCATAGCCAACTGTCATAATTGTGGAGGAAGTCATGACCTAAAAAGGAAAAATGCTTAGCTTTTGGTCAGCAATGCCACAAATGCAGTAAGTGGAATCATTTCAAAAGGTTTTGTAAGTCAAAGAGCACATATTCTTTTATTAAAACAAACGAGGCAAAAGATACTCCTTAGAAATAAAATCTGGATTAAATGGAGAGCCACCAAATGTCCAACAGATCACCTCCTCTTTAAACAGCTAAGAAATGCCACCAAGAAGGATATTCTTAGAGACAAAAAAGACTTCTACCTTCACCTCCAACAAGCCAGTCATCAAACTCCACAAAAATTTTGGTCAGGGATAAACAAATTTCTTCAACCAGGTCACCCTACTACTCCAGACCCAGCCGGTTTCAACCATAACAACTCCAAACAGATACCGGACGCCTTTAATAACTATTTTACAGAAGCCATTCAAACTCTAGCTAATTCCTTACCACCCTTCACTGCTTCCCCACTAGATATGCCCAAGACTTCATCTCCCGCCTTTCATATACAACCGGTATCTACATCTCTCATTTGTAAATTACTTCAAAAATTGAAACCTTGCTCTCCTTCTGCTGACAAATTTCTGCAAAAGCCATAGACATTCCCATCTCTATCCTTATTAACAGAACCATCTCAGAAGGCAAAATTCCCACTTTATGGAAAGAATCCCACATCATCCCCCTACAATAAAGGTGGACCTTCTACTGAGCTTTTTAACTTTCATCCTATTGCTTTACTCTCCCCATTAGCTAAGATAATGGAAAAATGTATTCACAAACTACTTAACCACTTACTACAAAATAACCTACTAGCAAACTGCCAACATGGCTTTGGGCCATTCCATAGCACATCAACTGCCCTCTTATCCTTTACCGACTCTATAAACAAAAATCGTAACAATAACTCTTTTTCCTCTGCACTATTTATTGACCTGTCAAAAGCCTTTGATATGGTTAACCATAACTTACGTCTAGACAAACTTAAGGCCCATTCTCTCGATTCTCAATCTATACAGTGGTTTAGGTCTTATTTGGAAAATAGACATCAAGCAGTACTTTGGCAAAACAATCTGTCTTCTGTACTCCCAGTAAATATTGGAGTACCCCAGGGCTCTGTCTTAGGTCCCCTACTCTTTTCCTTATTTATTAACAATCTACACATGAACATACCTCAAGCAACCTGTATTCAATATGTTGATGACTGCACCTTAATCTGTTCAGCCAAGAATATACCCTCTCTCCAGTCTCTCACCCAAACTGTTTTTAATAATGTTGAAAACTGGTTTTTGGAACACTGCCTACTCCTGAATCCCGAAAAAACAAAACTACTGCTTTTTACTCCAACCCATAAATCACCTACTCCATTCTTTTCTGTAACCTCTAACAATGGTACCACATAACCCCAGACAGTACAACCCGCCTACTAGGTGTAACAATTGATAATCGTCTCAGCTTTGATGACCATATCAAATGCACCATAAAGTCTGTCAACAAAAAACTTGGTACCCTTTATAGAATTAAACCCTTCCTTACCCCTTCTGCAAGGAAAACTATTGCCCAGACCCAACAAAATAATGCACAAACCACACATGACATTCTGTACAAAACATTCTGAAATGCTACTCCCCACCACATTGCCTTCGCTCACATAATCCGAACCTGCTAATAACTTCCAAATCCCGTAATACAATTAGAGACTTGGTATACTCACGTTATGTTGTCAAACTGTGGAACTCCTTGCCGAGCCCACTAAAACAGGACAGCTGTGCATCTAGTCTTAAGCGGAACCTAAAACAGCAGCTAAATTCCTCCTGGCTTTGTTCTTGTTCACACCTTGACTAACTCTCTCTCTCAGATCTCTAGACTGTAACCAGCACCAAACTCTCCAGCTCTCTTACCTTATCCTGTAAATGTAAACAAATCCTGTCTGTATTTGTAACTGTATACTGCTTTTCAGCACTGCTATGTAAATGACATTTGTATGCTGCTGTATATGTAAATGCAACGTGTTTGTTATGGTCAATACCCCTACAGTAGTCAAATTGTATTAATCGCTGTCTTAATTGTATTACTCGGATGATTCTAAAACCCTGTTTCAACTGTTCAGAAACTGATTTTTTTCTCTGTAAATTCTTTGTCATTTTTGTTACTCTAATGGAGCTTTTCTCCCTGGGCCTCTGCTGAAAATAGGCCTGAGTGCCCAGTTGGACCATCCCTGTAAACAAAAAGCACTAAATAAATCGGCTGCCCCTAGCTCCTTTCCTTATTAGCCTTCCTGTGGTCAACCTGACCCTAGTCTGGGGCTGGTGAAAAAATCAAGAATGTTAATGCAGTGTCATGCATATTGGGGAGTGTGCCCTACCTTCATTTTCCTTATGGTGTCCTTGGCAGCTCCATGATGACTACCCTCAGGTAGTGCATGCTCAACCTCCTGACTGACGAGCTCTTTGCTTATGCAACACAGAGGTGGCAGGGTGCTTTACTCATATGTTTTTCTGCCTATTCTTGTTCTCACCGTACAGTGTCCCAATAACTTTACACTTCTCGACATAATAAATAAGGAGCTTTGTTTCTGTATTTAACTATAAGGACAGAGCCATTCAGTCACTGTCTTCTTTCTTAAAACGTTTTGACTTTTTATTTTAATAAGTTGTTGTTAAACTGTTTCACTTGTTAGCTGTTAGAAATATTACTATAATTTTCAGACTTTCGTCCCACATTCATCTGTCAAAGGTGTATAGCAGTCCAGCAGCTCCTGTTATTCATCTGTGATTTATAGTTGTCAATTCACAAAGTGTTGCATATTGGTAAGATAAGACCTATTCTGAACCAGTGCTGAGTATAGTGTTGATGGTTTCCCTTGCTTTTTTAGCTTCCTTTTCCCTCGTTTTATGATTGTAGAGGCTGGAGTCGATTGATTAGGATAGAATCAAAACACATTGGAATTAACATTTGATTTATTTACATCAGTCTTACTTGCTTTTACACACACTGTCTCCCTTTATTTTTTATTCTACTATGAAGGGAGGAATAGATAACTAAAAAACAGGCTGCTTGATGTTCATCCAAAGTATGTTTCTTTCTTTTGTATACAGGGATTGACTGTAGTGATAGTGTTACAATTGAATTCAGACTGTTACATCAGAAATCCTGTTAACCAAATAGTTGGGGATGAAGTCTTTCTGAAGGGTGGGTCCTGTTTACATAATCTGGTAAATTTCTTCAAAAAGTTTAGGGAAAACTATAGATGGTGACCATGCAGTGCTTGGGATGCATCTTGACCTGGTTATGGCCTCTAACACAATTCCCCACGCTAGCATCATGCGTAAGCTAAATTCTTTAAAAATCATCCATATGTGCTAAGATGGTTAGCATACTGGTTGAAAGACAGGACCACACAGTGTGAACTGCAAGTACTTAATCAGAAAGTAGGAAAATGACCAGCAGCATCTCCTAGGACCCTTTGCTGTAACCTCTCCTTTTTGGTGTTTGCTCATCTCAGATCTCCAAGCAGAGACTCAAGACCTCTAGCTAATAAAGTTTGTAGAAAATTGCAAACTGGGGGTTAAGTCAAAGAAACACAGTCCAGGTTGGAACAAAAAAAACACCAGAACTTGAACGAACCAGGTTTATTAAAATAGGTTTTAGGGCTTTCATCTGAATATAGCCAAAGACATATTCAGAAACACCATTACAAACACTAATCCCACCATATATACCCCTCCTAAAAGACAGTATTAAGTTCTGGTGTTTTTTGTTCCATCCTGGACTGTGTTTCTTTGTGTTTTGGTTCACCAGTTTGTTAGGGTCGTTAAGTCACCTACGACACCCAAAATAAACTCTCCCTGATAAACGCTTGGTGTACGAAAAATGAGCGCAAACAAAATGAAAAAAGTGTAGTATCATCACTTTTGGTATACAACCCCACCTCCTAGCATGCTGTCAAGACAACATAGCTCTACATAATAAAAATGTAGTTAGGGAACTAGGTACTTGGGTTGATAGCACCCTCTCTTTTGGCTGTCATGTAACAATGGTTGTTAGGAAATGCTTTTAGCGCAGCTAATTGTCAAAGGAATATCATCAAGGTTAAAAGAGGTAATCATTCCCTCATACTCAGCATTGATCAGGCCAATTAACAAGTACAATGCCTTCTTTGGGATGTATCTCACTAACCATCCAAAAAAAAATAGACCCCTAAAATTCCTAACCAAAAATATTATAGGCCTAAAGTCTCTGAGCTACCAACAGGGACTGGAAACTCTATCCCTTTATTCAGTGTCTTCCAGACTTTTTTTGGGAAGGTCTCTGTCTCGCTTACTGTACCATGACTGGCCTTATGTATAGGCAAACTAGGCAGCTGCCTAGGGTGCCATTCAGCCGGGACCACTTCTCTGCCTACCTGTCAATTAATTATCTGGTGTTGTCAGAAAATACAAATTTTTGCTTAAAATAATGGTGCTGCAGAACTTCTAGTGACCCCTTTAAATTTTATTATTATATTTCCATTCATTCCTTAAATCTGTCACGTCATTGACCTGCAGTGAACACATATGTAAGTGTCTGAACATTTAATGTTGAAGAAAGGTTCTAATTTTCGCTTAAGGCAAACATTTTTTATAGGTAGTGGTATAATATATTCAGTGGCAAAGAGTGGTATCTTAGATTTAATATTTCATAGTTGTCCTGGAAGAACATTTTTATTGAAGTAGTGAAGAAGTTAAAAGAGTACATAGTCCCTTCATTAATCTCTGCTGGCTATTGCAGATAGAAAGCATTTCCTGAACATAGCTTCCAGCTACTAGCTGGGTTAAAACAGAAGAGAAATGTTTGATTTTTGATTAAAAATTCCAGATTTTTTTGTCTCAACATTTTGTGCTATCCCTCCTAATCTCACCTAAAACTGGTGATTGTGATAGAAATGGTGGTAGATTGTATAGC
>NC_056749.1:134169380-134236880 GCF_019279795.1 Protopterus annectens
GAATGACGTCCCAAAAGATATTATTATGCATTTTTTGGCATTTAGTTTTAGCCCATGGCTCTGGCACCAGTTTTTTGTCTGTGTCAGCCCTGCCTGGAGAAGATTTGTGTCAGTGGGCAATTCAGTGACAGCTCCTGATTTGCAGTCATCTGCAAATTTAGTCAACCAGAGGCCACTGACATTGTCCTTAACTTCAGAGAAGTAAATGCCAAAAAGGAGCAGTGCCGGGACTGATCCTTGAGGGTCTGCCCTTGTGACAGGCCTCTTTGTAGAGGTGGACTCCCAATTCTAACTTCATAGGTCCTGTCTGTGAGCTTCAGTTAAAAGCAAAAGGCTCACATAGTACCTCTGGTGACTTCAAGTGAAAAGAAAGGTAGCTCCCTTAGCACAACACTCTTCAAGCAGATGTATTTTGGTTAAAACACCCAGAGAGTCCAAGCACAAACTGTAATGTAGATCAGTGATGAAACAGTAAACACAAAACTGCAAGTCTGAGAAATAAAAAACTTGTATTTAATTAACAAACACGGTTAAGCGCTTTCATCCCACCGTTTGGGACTTCATCAGAACCAGGTAACGTAAGGGTTTGTACCTAACCTCTATGTTTGTCAGCAATGCCGGAGTGGGGGATTGTGTCATATGCCTTGGCAAGGTCAAGGTAGGCAGTGTGAACTATTGTGCCCTCATCCATTGCTTTGGTGACCTTCTCAAAGAAGTCCACAAACTTCATTAGGCATGATCTGCCCTTGATGAAACCAAATTGGGTTGGATCCAGTGTCTGGAGGTTTCCTATGTCATTATTGGTCATTTCTTTCTATGGTTTTGCATATGAGACTAGTGAGACTTACGGGTTTGTAGTTTCCAGCGTCTTTAGATGTCCCACCTTTGTGCAGAGGGATGACTGTTGCTGTTCTGCATTCATGACGCAAAGCCTGTTTGGAAGCTACAGTTAAATGGCAATTCCAGAGAGCCTGATAGATCATGTTTCTTGCTGTTTAGGAGGAATCCTGAGGTGATGTCTGGGCCTTTTGATGCAGTGTTCTTCACCTTAGAGAGAGCATTAAGGACCACTTCCCTAGTTACAGTAGGAGGAGTTGTATTTGACAGTATTTCCTGCGATAAGGTAGATGGGGAGAGAGGGGTAACATTTGAGTTTATGTTGTCGGCCAGTAGGTTTGCTATATCTTCTGACTCGGTATAGGTGGCTTCATTTACATTGAGCTCTGCACACAATTTGTATTTCCTTTGAGGTCGCAGACATAGCTAAAGAATGCTTTGTGGTTGTCCTTGGCACAGGGGAGGCCAAATTTACCTCAAATTTAACTTTGGTAGACTTTATTTGCACTCTGGTTGTTTGTTTAGTTTGACGAGCGTGCTTTTATCCTGTTGGGTGCTGCACCTCCTAATATTTGGTATGATTTTCTTCCTTTGATTATACAGCCTATTTATGTTGTGATTCCAACAGGGTGTCTTGTTTCTGAGTTAGTTCTGTACTTCCTGGTGGGCACAGCTGCCTCTATGCAGCTATTAACATGCTTGTATAGAGTATCTGAGAACAGTTCCTCTTAGGCAGAAGTGTTCTCAGGGTTTATGGGGGCTTGAAATTTTGCCAAGTTTTCACTTAATAATAGGAAGTTAGCATTAGAGTAGTTCCTGAATATTCCAGGGTTCGCTAGGATATATACTGTATACGTGGATATTATATGTATATATAGGTCTATGTTAGATGATTGAGTTTTCAGAAACTCAGAATTCATAAAGTCGTGACCATGTGATCAAGTTTGCGAAAACTCGAACATCAAAAAAGAAAAACAGAAATCTCCTCCACACCCCCTGCAAATTATATATACTAACTATGATATCTCGCTAATTTCCCGATCCGCACTGTACTGGGTGTGGGAACCAGTTTCATGATACTGGTATAACCACAATTAACATAACATGGGAAGGTTCGTCTCTGTCACTGCTAGGACCAAGACTGTTGAGATTTGGTTAGCTCAGCACCAAAAAGTTTCCCAGGCTTCCTTAGCCCCTTTCTTTTTTCCATAATCATGTATACTTAAGGGCCCCATTCCAGATCTCTTTAGTCATGTGTTGCGTTATAGTCAGGTTGCAGTCAACAACCTGTGACTACAGATTCACTGTTTCTGTTTTTGTAGGTTGAAAAAATGCTTTCTTTTTTTTTGGGTTGTAAATCTCTTCATTCTGGGCTTCAGTTTAGTCAGTTCATTCCATTTATTCTCTAATTTTATGAGATTTTTGACTGCAACTATAGTTCACTTTTCCCTCTTGGCTTACTACCACATTGTGCTGCTGTACAGCAATTTCTGGGTTCATTATGGAGGGAAAAAAAACAGGACTTGGAAGTCCTTTAGGAAATGCAGGTGTTGAGCTAAGGATGCCACTGGATAAACCTGTAAAGTGTGAAAAATGTTTAGCAGAAGGATTTTTCAATAGACCATGCATCTACACCGTTTTTAAGACCTTCATCAGTAAAAGAAGCAAAAAAAAAAGTTTGTTTGGAAGTAGAGAATCTCAAGGCTAACCATGCTTATGAGCTCTCTACAAGGGTCCCCAGTCTACTCCCACTGAGTTAGGTAGGAGAAACTCTTATTGGGTCCAGCTGTAAAAAGCATAAACCTGCTGAAGCTCCTAAACTGTTTTCAACTTCATACAAGCTGTTTGTTCATTCTTTACTTCTCAGTACAAAGCATATTGAAGGGCTTTTTAACTCCCTCAAATCTGAAATTGTATTCTCTGTTCTTAATAGGCCTGAGCTGTATACCTCCCTCCCGTCTTCTCTTCATGGCCCTCAGTTAGGTCCTGAAGTTCTGTAGCTGTGTTGATGGGCTGTAAAGGAATGTATCAGGCCTTTTCATTTTTCAGCAGATGTGGTCCCTGGTGTCTTCCTCATCTAACATTGGGGGCTTGAGAACTTGTTCTCTGCCTACATTCTCAAATTTGGGTCCTGATACTTCCACAGTGGAGACGTTATGAGCCCCTCTTCCGTTGAATTCCTCATCTGGATTATCACTTTGAGTTCATTTGGAATTCATGCCCTTAACCATGATGGTCCTGACACCGACCTTGTCGTCAACATTGTTGCTTCCAATCTCAGCACCCTTGAGGCTGGTGTTGCCATTGATATCTGGGCCTGATTTAACAGTACCATCATCAGCCCCATTTCTGTCATGGCTGAATTTGTCTCAAGATTTAGAGTTTTAGGATTTGAAGATGAAGACTGTTACCTTGACTAGGGTGTCGAATGTTACCTTGATCTCGAGGATTTGGGTAAATTCTTTGGTCTTGGGGATGAGGCCAACCCTTTTGGCTTTGACTCCACCATTGTTTCTGCTCTGCTGAAAAGGTCCCCAGACAACAAGCTAAAGGTGTCCATCCTCCTAAGAGTGAGACAATGAACAGGCTTTTAGAAGCATGTTTTTAATCCTTCACCATTACCTTGAGAGCATTAAACTTCATGATGCTTATGCTGAGGTTCCAGAGAGAGCTAATAGATGAGCCATCCCTGGCTGTGGTAAGTTTACCTGAGTGATTTGGAAGCTAAGTTGCAGTCGAAGCTGTCAACCCTCGATTAAGTAGTTAAATCAAACTATGCCCCTTGTTCATAGTGCTGAATGGTTCAGAGAGAGAGAGAAAGAGTGATAAGCACAGAACTCTTGAGCTGATGCCAACTCTTGACTTTGCCAAACACACCAAGAATAATTTTATGAATGTTCAATTTGGTGAAACCTTACTGTTTGCTCACAGCTAAAAGCTGAACTGAAAAAAAGAGGTTGAGATCAGTACTCCATCCAAGGTTAGGGTGAAGTATCAGTGTCCTCAGCATCATTTTTCTGGAAATCATCAAAACCCATATCAGCTTTTGTTTAGACATTTCAATAATATAATATTCAAGGTTCTGCTAAGAGCTGCAGAGGATAAGTTGGGTTCCAGAATAGATGTCCATCAAGAGGAAGAAAGTTTTTGGCGGAATGAGCCAGGGTACTCTCGTCTTCCTGCTAAGGCACAGCAGTCTGCTCTCAAAGACCTTGTTGGCTGCTCCCCTCAAGTGGCAGTGAGGAGATGTTTGTCCATCTATCCAACTGAGTGGCTGGCCATCACACATGATAGGGTGAGTAATGGACATAATACTCTGAGATTATCACATTCCTTTCATAACTGCCTAAGAGCTGGTGTCTGGAAGATGTTTTAACTTTGCTTTTTGTCATTATTTTTTTTTTGTATTTTAGTACATTGTTTTGTTGTTTATTTTTTTTGCTCGTTTCTTTTTTATTAATATTTTCTTTTTAATGTATTGAGATGAGTTTTTGTAGACTTCTTCATAGGATAACTCTGCATATACACTTGCATTGCAAATGTTTTATTTTATTTTATGTAGGGGATTCCAGGTTTTTGATACAACTGTAGTAGTGTGCATTGATAGACTTTGTGTTAGTTCCATATTTCTCTTTATGTATTTGCACATTAGCTGTAGTCGTATATAAATGTAAAGTGCATTTTATAATATGCTGCTTTTGGGGACGTACATCTCTGTGCATATTGTAATAGTTGTGATTTAGGTGCTGAGTATTGTTATGTGTTTTTTTCTGTGTGTGTGTGTGTGTGTGTGTGTGTGTGTGTTAGTGCTGTGTTTTTTGTATTGTGTTGGTTTATGTTGTATTTGAGTATGTGCGTTTCTTTTGAGGTGGTTTCCAGTTACTGATGTTGTTTTCTGCATGTATTTTTTTTACTTTTGTGTGGGTTTGTGATATAGTTTGTTGGTTTTATGCTGAGATTTTGTATGTCGTGTTGTGTGGTTGCAAGTACAGATTTATGTTGGAGATATGTATGTTAAACTACTTTTTGGTGGTAGGCGGGGTTTGTTGTAGTGGAAGTAAGCACTCTGGGTGATGTACTTGTTTAATTTATGCCTTTTGGACATCCTTTTTAGATTTATTGTACAATGTATACAGTTAATATAAAAAAAAATAACAAATGTCCCGTAGAGAACTCAAATGTATTCTTTTATTATTATTATTATTATTTTTTTTAGCACTTTCATCTTCCAGTTTCAAGACTTCATCAGAACAAAGACTATCTATCTAACTCTCTGTTATATATCTATTTGTAAAAACATTAATTAACCATATTAAAGGTATACATACCTATAATGATAAAAACTTTCATATACTAAATACTTGCTCCCTTTTAATTCTCGAACCACAAAACATGGATGTTTGGTTATTCAAACCCGGATCCTTATAGGATCCAAGTGTCAATTGCCAATTTAATTCCCCCACTAACAATTACTTTTCCCAGTCACCATTTGTTTTGTCTCACCCTTTCTAACACAAAACAATGCAAATTTATGAAAATTCACGCAACACTTAGCATGTTTTACCAGCGTATTAACCTTGTCCTGCTTATGTGTAGCGTATACATGTTGATAAAGATGCTAATAATTCCTAACATAAAATACAGGACAAGAAAGACATGTTCCCAGATAAATAATGCCAAAAGTCTTATGAACAAAACCCCCTTGTCCGTAAATAATCTTGTCCCCTATAGTAACAAAGTTGCCTGTATTGATGAACCTACACTGTTTACATCTCCCACATTTAAGCAGTCCCTTGTTGGAAATATTTGTCATGCTCATCCTTTCTAACCTCGTTTTTATGTTACACCCATTTCTAAGAGTAAAACATGGTACCTTTCCTTTTTTATCTATCAGTCCTTTCTCTCTGTGAAGAATATTCCAGTGTATCCTAGCAATTACTTGTATGTTGGTGTTATCTGTAGAATAAGGTAAACAAAATATAAACTGAGAATTAACTGAACCATTGTCCACTTTGTTAACCAAGTTTTTTTTTTCAAAATAGGGACAAACAAATCCTCTCTTTTCTTGTTTATTTCATTGATAACATTATTAACAAGATTGGAAGGATATTTTCTTTCCACAAAGATGATTTTTAAAACTTTTTCCTCACACAAAAATAAATAAATAAATAACATCAGAGATCAAGTGAGATAATCTAAGAAATTGTCCCCTAACAATATTATATTTAACTTTTATATGTATGCTCCCTGGAAAATGCAGGAAATAATTACTATATATGGTTTTCCTGTGTAATGTAGATGCAAAACGGTTGTTGACCATATCCTTATAAAAGTAAACAACCCAAAAATTATTACCATCATCAGAATAATCATAATTAAATTATAAAAATCTAGTTTTTCCTCTAAATATGAAAAACACTGATTTAATATATTATGATTTCATTCTACAGTATTAAAATACCATTCAAACTCTAACATAAATGAACAGTTTGAAAAATTCAGTATTAAAAACGTATAACCTTTCCCATTGACATAGGACTACATTTGCAAATGTGAGCACCACCATTGCAACACCAATGTTTTGTCTAAAAAATTCACCTTCAAACAAAAAATAATTAGACAAAACTATATCCATCATACCACAAGTAATAATCATTTCATTATTCGATAAACTACTGGAGGTGTGCAACATGTCTGTAAACCAGTCTATAGCCGACTTCTTTGGTATTTCTATGAATAAATTATTGATGTCAGTTGTAACAAAAAACTAGACCGTCACTATATTTAGTGTCCCTCAATAAATCCATAAGGTGCCAGGAGTCCCATAGAACTTGTGGAAGTATTTGTTGTACATGTTTATCTATCCTTTTGATATATATCACTAATGGCTGTGTTTTACTACCTCTAGCTGAGATTGTGGGTCAAGATGGTGGGATCACTTGAATTTTTATGAATTTTTGGAATACCAAAAATATATAGAATCTTAGGCTTCCCTCTACAAACAAAAATCATAGATATCATACTCAAATGATTAATAAATAATTCATTCAAAATATATATATTTTTATATGCCAAAAATGTTCCTAGATAAAACTGTACAAAACTTCTCTTCATGTAATAAATTCATCTTCCCAGTATACATGATAGAATCTATGACTACAACCTCACCCCCTTATCTGGTCTCCTAATGCGTATGTTAGTTGCAGCTAAATCATGTAAAACTGCACTGTCATATTTGCTTGTATTCTAAAATGAACTCATACCTTTCTTCTCTAATTAGGAAGGAATCTTATTTTGAACAACAGACTCAAAAGTATTAAATACAACAGGCAGTTATGGATTAAGTGTACTTCATCTCTAAAGTTTAGAACACCGTTCACCCAAACAATGAAGTACAATTTTACAGTTATTAGTTAGGAGTAGATGCTTCCTTGGGTAGTGTATTTTGTAGTTCAGTTTAGGGTAGTTTCACTTTTCTTGCTAGTGAGATTCTTAAAAGTAAATAATGTGATGGGTCTTATTATTTCCCTTTCTTTTTTTAATAAAAGTTGAAATGCTGTGTTAAATGCCTCATTATGTGTTAAATCTTTATTTTGCCAGTTTATCAAAGATTTTTTTATCCTTTTTGTTTATAATTTCATAGGCACTTACTGGGTTATTGTTAGCCTTGCATTCCTGTGGCTGATTTTAGCCCTTATATTTTGTATACACTTAACCTAGAGGTGTGCAGAACAATGATATTTACTGTCATTTAATGTCATTTACTTGTTGCCTCTATCCATGAGGAATATGGCCACTAAACCTGAGTAAATTTGTGATTTCTCATCTATTTATCCAAACTGCCTTTGCATAATGAAAAGGAAGCTCTTTCCCTTTATGTGGAGTAGAAGACTTTTCTATAGACAGTGCATTTTCTGCAGAACATGCCTGTCACTCTAACATGTTGCATTTATGTTGCAAAAGAAACTGAGATCACTTGACCAGGTGTTTACTCTACCATTGAACTTGTGAAAGTATAATAGGTATGGCAGGATAGGGTCTGTTGAGACTGTGTACATCAGGCTGAGGTTGCCTCTTAGTAGTCTATATGATACCAAGTAGAGGGTCAAGGCTTTGAGATAGTCTGCATAGTTTTTGGATTTATGCCCTTGATTTTTTTTAGTGAGAAAGTGTTGGTAATGCTTCAGTTGTGATGTGTTTTGACAGAGATATACCAAATGGAGTATTGTATTCCGTGACTGGCCTGATGAGAGCTGAGTACGGTGGAATGGTTATGTTACTGGATTTGGGCACCGTGCCTTTAGATACAAGATGTGTGATGAAATAAGACTTCCTTACAGTAGTGGATATGTGGTGATCAAATGTCAGTTTATTGAGGCTATAGATTCCCAAATCCCTGATTACAGGTTAAAGTTTCAGGGGTGTGTTGTCACTGTGATAGTTAACAACGGAAGACATGCTTGCTGATGGATAAAATTATACATTTCTTTGCATTTAGTCCATGGGTTTGACATCAGCTGTTTGCTTGGGAAAGGCTCTCTTGGAGGATGTTAGTGTCCTCTGGGGAGTTGATGATGGCGCCATGTTTATATTCGTATGCAAACTTGGTCATTTGGTTTACTCTCCAAGAAGTAAATAATAAAGAGGAGTGGTCCAAAGACTGAGCCCATTATTGTAAGTTCTTTTGGAGGAGGTACAGCCTCCTACTCTAATTTCTTGGGTTCTGTTTGTGAGCCAATTTGCTATCCAATAAGTGTGAAAAGGAATTTACATTTATTTGTGTGAGTTTGTCTATAATACCTGAGTGCTTAATGGTGTTGATTGCCATTGTGAGATCTAAATATGTTGTATGTACTGACTTGCACTCATCCATTGCTTCAGTAACCTTCTCAAAGAAGTTGACAAGGTTAAGTAGGCAGGATCTACCCTTGACAAATTCAAATTGGCGTGGGTTGAGAGCGTTGAGCGTTTAGGTTGCCTGTGTCCTTATTAATTCAAATGGCTGTAATTAATGGCGGTTTTTATATTTTATTGCTGTTTGGTTCTTTTTTTATGTAATAATATATCATTCTTGGCTATATGTTTTGTTTCTTCACTTCTTTCAGGTTTTGTGTGTATACATATATTTTGCTACTGTTTTTGCCCAGTGTTTTTTGTCTATTATTTCTTGTTATATGTGCTTTTTTCTTAGAAGTTTGCCATAACTGTAAGATTTGCAAAAAGCATTAAATACATTTTGGGATACAACACTTAAATGTATTACATTCTTCCCCAGGGTTGTACAACCAACAGACAAACTTGTCATATGGCAGGATTTTGTTCCCACAAATACAACTTTTGAAGTTGTAATCCCTAAAAGCAGAGACCACAGAGATGGATTAAAGTACCAACTTGAAAACAACACTTAAAAGTACAAAGTGGTTGATTACAAATATTGTGTCTGGTATTGGGAGGTCCTGCCTCACTAACATCAGAAGTAAAATTGGCAGACTTTAGGACTGCTCAACTTGCAGAACTTTTTCCCAGGTCACCCCAGTCCCTCCCTCTGTTTCAGAATGCACCTTTGTACCATTCATTTTCAGATCATTGCTGTTTTGGTCAGAAGTAACACATGTAAACTTTTTGATAAAAAAATTGTTAAAAAAACAAAAGTGACTGTCGCACTGTATTTTTGTTTGCTGTATAATTGTTCTTTTCTTTTGTTCTAAACCTTTGTTTGTTGGTTTTAGTGGTAAGTTTTCACTTTTTCTCACTGTTGCCCCCTTGTATCTGCCCTTCACCAAATGTACAGACATACAGATGTATAAGTACATGTAATGTCTCACGTTTGTCATTGCTGTCCTTGCACTGGTTATTTTTCATGGTGGTGTATTTGTCCATCTCTGTGGTCTCTGCTTTCAGGGATTGCAACTTCAAAAGTTCCAGTTGTGGTTGTGGGAACAAAATCCTACCGCATGACAAGCATGTCTGTTAGTTGTACAACCCTGGGGAAGACAGGTGTTGTGTCCCAAAACGTTTTAATGTTTTTTTCTATTGTATTTTTCTGAAAAGTAAGCTTATATTACAAAGCAATAGCTTTAAATATTGTGTGTAGCCATGGAGCATACTGATGAATCAACTGTAAATGTTTTTGTGGGTAGCATACTCAGAAATATTTTAAAAACCTAAGCAAATTTTATTTTTGAGAAATTACATTCTTCTCAAGTTTTCAGTGGGTTCTCACTGGAGCCAGAGGCTTCCAGATCTACTTCAGTTACTTCCAGGTTTCTTAAAAAGCCAAGAGACTTTAGCATTCCCAAGTCTTACTTTTTTGCATTTAAGTCTGCTTCATGCTAGATGGAAGAGAGCAAGTAAAAAATGTTTCTTAAAGTTGTAGAGCCAAAATTTCCAGTGACATGGTTAATTAAATCTATCTACCTAAACAGCTTGACTTATTATGGTTGCTCAAATAATGACATGGGGAACAGCTTTGCTGGGGTGCATTTCCCACACTGGTTTTCACTGGAATGTTTTTTTCTGCCTCAGAGTCAGATACCCAAGTTGTCATCATATAACTTGGCATTGCTATCCCTGCCATTGAGTTACCATCATTGTTAATGGCATCACTATTGTCACAGCTGATACTGATGGTCATGTTGGCCTCTATGTTCATGATGTTCATCGTGCATGCAGCTGCAGTCATAACAGATGGGTTTTCCTGCCGTCAGGCGGGTCCTCGGTCGGCCGAATTCCAAAGTCTAGGTCCGGCGTCGGTTGTCGTCGCTTCTTCCCTGACATCAGTGTGACAGGGGTATAAAAGAACCAGCCGACGCCATTTTCTTCAGTCTTTCTTGCCGCGCGGTGCCCGAAGCAGAAGCAGTTCGCAAGTGCCAGTCGGCCAGCTCCTGAGATTACGAATATCTGCAACCGAAGTCTTCTTGAAAGCTAAGTACCCCGTTGGGGAAACTTTTCGTGCCTCAGACCGATGTCAGACAAAGTTAATAATTGTATTTCTTGTGGAAAGCAAATACCGCATAAGGATTTTCATTCCCTCTGCATTCCTTGCTTAGGCCCAGACCACGACGTCTCGGCCTGTCGTTTTTGTGCTACATTCAACAAACGCACCATTAAGCGTCGGGCGGAGTTCGCCCAGCACTTATTTGGCAAAAAATGTAACTACATAATGTTGTCGGATACTCCGACTCCAGTTTTGACTAAAAGACGCTAAGATAAGGACCGACACACGAGGTCCGCGGCCTCTACCGACACCACGCCAAAGCCGACTACAGGTGGTCCAGTTCTCAGCGAGGCGCCTACGCAGCCCCTGACTACCGATGACACTTCATTGGCGGTGTCTTCTGTACCCGAGGTCGCAGGCTCTTCAGCCCACACCCCGACTACAGATACCGAAGCCACTCTTGGCAGTGAGGCTCAGAGTTTAGACAGGTCTGCCTCCTCTCAAGATGTCTTCAGGCCTTCCTCTTCTTTTTCCATCAAGGCTTTCACTAAGTCTAAGACAGCCATGCATTCTAAAAAACAAACCCCACAGGGCCCTTCTCAAGGCCCCATGCCTAAAAAGCAGATGCTCAAAATGGCTGAGGACTTAATTTCTCTTATTAGGGGTTCTCAACCCCCCCCCCCCTGGAGAAAAGGACCAGAGTGGAGGAAGAATCCCCCTCCTCGGACCAGGCTTCCATTATTTCAGAACATTCTGATGACCTGGAACATTCATACTCCCCTTTTGAAGATTCTGATGCAGAGGAGTCCATTCCCTCTGTCTCCCCCCCCCTGAGGATTACTCTTTTGGGGAAACCTTGCATACCTTGAGGGAACACTTCCACTGGGAAGGTCAAGAGTACTCAGACTCCAAGAAAAGGCTTAGGGATTTTCTCTTGCTCCCTCAGCACAGGCCTCTGGCTATACCCCCTGTCTTAGATATCCTTGATGATGTGTATTCGGAGTCCTGCCTTAACCCAGACTCTTTGCCTCCAGCCCCAGTCAAGCCTGACAGGTATTACCGGGTTCCTGACTCACACCAATTCCTATACAAAAGCCATGCGGCTGACCCAGAAACTATCTCACAGGGCCCCAAGGGAATTAAGGCCTCCACTGCTAAAAATCCTTTACCTTCAGAGAGGGATTCCAGAGCTTTAGAAAGGTGGGGAAAAAAGGTATACACCTCGGCCACCTTATCCATGAGGGCATTAAACTGCCAGTTCCATATGTTAAAGTACCAACAGTTTCTGTTATCACAGTTGAGAAGCAGAATGTCACAACCTGAACAACTTGATTTGATGGAAATGCAGGATTTGATACATAGTGCAGAACAAGTAGGTAAACATACCTTGCAATGTGGTTTTGATGCTTTAGAGGCCTCATGTAGAGCTGCTGTTACAGGATCAGTCATACGTAGACATGCTTGGCTCAAAGAGCAACCCTTGCCAGATCATGTCAAAGCTAAATTACTGGATGCACCTCTGCAAAAAGATGTATTGTTTGGTGTTAAAGCTGAGGAGGTATTAAAGAAAATGGAGGAAAAGGCAAAATCAATGCAAACAGTGAAAGATTTCCTACAGGTACAACCTCCACGTTTCAGTAGAAATTGGCCTTCAAAAAATTGATCCTTTCCAGCCACGGACAGGCCCCAAAGAGGTAGATACAGGCGCCCGAGGGGTAGAGGGCAATCTCAAGGATTGTTTAGAGGCAGACAATGGCAAGCACCTATCCAAAGAGGTAGTGAGGATAGTTCACAGCCATTCAGAAAGCAGAACCAATGACTTTCCCCATTGCATGCCAAGCAAGGCTCAAATGGCAGCACCTTTAGGCGGAAAACTGGCATTATTTTCAAAAAATTGGCATATTGTCACAAAAGACAAATGGATCCTGGACATTATAGACAGAGGCTACAGATTCCACTTTCACACCCTTCCAAAAATGAGAGGTATGCCAAACCTGCCACACAATCAAAGGGCAGAGGCACAAAAACAAATTTCAGATCTCATGGACATGAAAGCTATTCAAGAGGTACCTGCACAAGAACAGGGTCAAGGTTTTTATTCCAGACTATTCCTGGTACCAAGGAAGGGAAAAGATTGGAGACCTATTTTGGACGTATCCATCCTAAACACATTTTTACTCGTGCCAAAATTCAAGATGCTCACATTACAGCAGCTTCTTCCCATGCTGGGCAAGGAGTCTTGGCTGGTAACATTGGACCTCAAGGAGGCATACCTGCATGTCCCAATCAGACAAGATTGCAGAAGATACCTCAGATTTCTTGCAGGTTCAACACATTATCAATTCTCTGCATTGCCCTTTGGCTTATCTACTGCGCCCAGAGTGTTCACGAAATGCCTGGCATCAGTAATTGCCTACTGCAGACTGCAAGGGATACAAATATACCCATATTTGGACGACTGCCTGATCCAAGCGGACAGCAAGCACATACTTCTGAAACATCTGGCTTTTGTAATAAGGTTGTTGAATTCCCTGGGATACACAGTCAACAAAAAGAAATCAAGGCTAATACCCTCTCAGACAATAATTTTCCTGGGTGCCAAATTGGATACAAACACCCAGATGGCCTACCTTATGCCAGAGAAACAAGGGCAACTAACTCAATACTTCAGAAAACTGGCAACTCTCACCAGGCTTACTGCAAGGAAAACCCTGCAGGCTCTGGGATTCATGGCATCTTGCATCCAACTAATCCCATGTGCAAAGCTGCATATGAGGAAACTTCAATGGTACCTGAAAAACCTATGGTCTCAGCACAGCCACAGCTTGGAAACAATAATACCACTAATTCCATGTCTTCAAAAGGAATTTCTGTGGTGGGCTCAAGCATGCCAAACAAACACAGGTCTCCCATTCTGCAAGCCTCAAGCAAGTCAAACCATCACAACAGATGCCTCGGATTACGCCTGGGGGGCGCACATGACAGATCGGTGCATTCAGGGCAGATGGTCCCAAAAGGAAAAGCACCTACACATGAATCAAAAGGAAATGCTAGCAGTAATAAATGCTATTATAGCTTTCAAAGACCTGCTGCATCCAGGCCAGCTATTGATAAGGACAGACAACACCACAGTAATGTGGTACATAAACAAACAGGGAGGAACCCACTCATACCCCCTATGCAGGCTAGCCATGTCTCTTTGGAACATGGCTCTAGAATTGCAAATCGAGCTTCAAGCACAGTTCCTGCCAGGCAAGGAAAACATGCTGGCAGACAACCTAAGCAGAAATATGACAGATCCACACGAATGGAAGTTGCATCCTCAAGTTTTTTCAAGGATAATTCAAGCATGGGGAAGGCCAGACATAGATCTCTTTGCCTCCCACAGAAATCACCAATTGGCAAAATTCTGTTCAAGGAACTTTCATCCACAGGCCTGGAAAATGGACGCACTCTCTTTCAGTTGGGCAACAATGACAGTTTATGCCTTTCCACCTCTTCCTCTGCTGCCCAAAGTTCTATTAAAAACCAGAGCAGACAGACCAAATATGATTCTCATCGCTCCAGACTGGCCAAGACAACAATGGTACCCACTCCTGAGGAGCCTAACGCATTCCCCACCATGGATCCTGCCTCTAATGCCTCTTCTACTGACTCAGCACAACTTCAAAACTCTTCACAGTCAGCTGAAACACTCAATCTAGCCGCATGGAAGATTCCTTAAAAGCACAACAGACCCTGCTCTCCAAGGAGGTACAGGATGTCATTTTGGAGGCCAGAAGACCTTCTACTAGAAAAGCCTACTCCGCCAAATGGAAACGGTTTTGTGCTTGGAATGAGAAAAAGGGCCAGAACCCTGGAATACTGAATTTACCTCAAATACTACAGTACCTAGCTGAGTTGTTAAGCAGTGGACTTTCATTCTCCTCCATCAAAATCCATGCCTCAGCCATTTCTGCAGAATACAACACTGATCCTCCTTTATTCTCTCACCCCCTCTTAAGGCAGTTCCTCAGAGGGGCTAAGAATATAAAACCCCCCAGGAAACAACCAGTACCTGCTTGGGATCTCAATTTCATTCTAGAGAAACTGACTTTGCCTCCTTTTGAGCCAGCTGCCTCAACAGAACTGCAATATCTGTCCTGGAAAACAGCCTTCCTGCTGGCTATCACCTCAGCTCGCAGGGTTTCGGAACTACAAGCCCTCATGGCTGTGCAGCCTTTCATCATTTTCCATCAGGACAGAGTTTCCTTACGAACCAATCCTTCCTTTATGCCAAAGGTAGTATCCAGGGTAGCCTTGAATCAGGCTATCCACTTGCCTACCTTTTATCCCAATCCTCAAAGCAAAGGGGAGAGACTACTACATTCCTTGGACATTCACAGACAACCACGTTATTATTTGGACAGAACAAAGCCTTTCAGAAAATCAGAGCAACTCTTTGTGTCCTATGCCTCAGGGGCTCAAGGGAAGCCTATTTCCAAACAGACAGTCTCAAAATGGATAGCCCACTGCATACGCTTTTGTTACTCTCCTCATGGTAAAATTGTACCTGCAGGCATTAGGTCTCACTCCACAAGGGCCACAGCTACCTCTGCAGCTTTCCTCAGGGGCTTCCTACCAAAGATATTTTGGAAGCTGCCACTTGGAGTTCTGTGCATACCTTCTCCAAGCACTATCACCTGCCTTTATACTCCATATCTAGAGCAGGTTTTGCCACTGCAGTTTTGCAGGGCATCCTGGCTCCTCCTAGTTCCACCTAGTGCCTACCACCCCTTTTTTAGCTTTGGTATTCTACTCATCTGTTATGACTGCAGCTGTATGCACGATGAACATAGTACAGTTTTGTACCTACCATAAATGTAGATGTTCGAGTGCTAATACAGCTGCAGTCCAGGTTTCCCTCCCTCCTTCCCCTCTGGAACAGGCCTAATGGCTAACACCTCCTCATACAACCTGATTGGGGTACTCTTTTATGGTGTATTTGCTTGCAACTACTGTTTTTTGATTATACTGCATTGCATTATTACATAAATATATGTATTGTCTTCCTTCTGGGGGCACCTGACATCTGGGGCAAGAAAAACTGAAGAAAATGGTGTCGGCTGGTTCTTTTATACCCCTGTCGCACTGACGTCAGGGAAGAAGCGACGACAACCGACGCCGGACCTAGACTTTGGAATTCGGCCGACCGAGGACCCGCCTGACGGCAGGAAAACCCATCTGTTATGACTGCAGCTGTATTAGCACTCGAACATCTACATTTATGGTAGGCACAAAACTGTACTTTATCATTGCTACCATGTATTCTGTCCCACAGTATTCAGTTCTGGGGTTCTCAGCATCAGGAGTATTAGTGTCCAGGATTATACCAAACTTGCAAGCTTTCTTGCAGTGGTCGGACATCCCTTTCTGCTATGTCACCTGTACAAATGGCAAAACAGTTTTTTCATGAACAATTCATTCTCATCCCATCTATCATATAACAGGACAGAGGGACTCAAAGCCATTTGCAGTGTCCTTCTGTGAATATTGGCATTTGTTTTGTCGTCATCTTTGGGTCCACCCCCTCCGAAGATTCCAAGGAAGACATTGCACAACACATAGCACATTGACCTGTGGATTCACTGTTGCCAGATGTCAACAAGGAAAGTGGGGATTCGTCATCTTTTGTTGAGGTATTAGAGTTGATGAGGCAAAGCAGGGGGATAGCCCACAAAGTCCATGTCTATCGCCAAAAGATGCTGCACAGTGATTTCTGGTGTACCCAGTGGTAGTTTTGTGTAGTCCTTCTATTGATGGACATACTCAGTGTAGTCACCAGTGACATATGGGAAAACCCTGATATGGCCTCCAAGAGACTAAACTTTTGACTAAAGACTTCCTAATTGTATAGTCTTTTTGCAGTAGCTGCCCTTAAAAAGGCTTCTGTTCCCTTACTTGCCTGACTTGCTTCTAATTGCTCCTTCTCTGTAGGACTTGCTCTTAGCTCAGTGGTCTGTGATTTGAATGCTTCACTCTCTGGGATTAACAGTAAATTTTCAGGGCCCCAGTTAAGTCAGTCATAGCTGCTGTCTTTTATCACTTGCATCCTCCACCTTTAATATGCAGAACCTGTCTTCCTTCAGAAAAATTCTGCCTCTTCAACATAGTTTCACTGCTGCTAAACTCCCAATTAACATCCTCTTACTGTTGTTTCAGAAGTTTACATTTCTTGGCAGCAGCATTTGTTGCAATACCCTTTTTATGGAGTATGTACATCAGTTCATTGTAAAGTCTCCAGTGATCTCAATTGTGGGATCCTGTGCCCCACCTAGTTAGAATCTTGAGGTCTTTCGGGAAACATTTGGAATGGTGAATGCAACTTTATAGATGGTGGTACATTCCAGAGTTCCACTTTCTTGGTGTCAAATACCACAAGTGTGCTTGTCTTGGAGTAGGAGGGTATTATAAGGGGCAATCTGCCCAAGGTGTCTGGACCCCTGCTGAGGCATATTTTCTCATCAGTGTCATAGATATGAGGGCAGTCCTTCTTGACCCTTCAAGCATTTCAGGACTCACTACCCCACAGTGTGATAGTCTTTCATTGTGACAATTGTTTAGTATATCATCAAGCATGGACAAATCTGCTCCCTATGTTGATAATCTGTAAGGGTTTGGGAATAGGCTGTGTCATCCAGTCACTTTCTAGTATTAAGTCATATGGCAGTGGAAGCCAATTCATTTGTTGACGGTCTTAAATATTGTCTGCTGAGCTTTTTGAGTAGTCCCAAAACCCCTTTATAGTCCAGGAGAATTCACAGTGATATGGCAGATCTTACTGTGACCTCTTTGCTTCACCAGTCATTTCCAAGTGCAGGAGCTTCTGATCCTTAACTCTTCCACTTGGGGGCAGTCTGGGATGTAGTGGTTCAGAAGTTGCCTCTGGACTGCTTGAATTTTATTTCCATTGCTTCTGATGATGTGTTTCATACAGATATCTGAATAACACAGGGCCAAGGTCATTATTGTAGCTTTGTTCTGGTCTTATCAAATATGGTTTTCCTGGCTTTTGCTTCATTTGTTTGAAAAAAACACTCCAGCTGCATCCACTCAGTACCTTTTATCCCATCTTTCATGCAAACATTAGCCTGATGTTTACTTTGGCTAGCTGCTTGGTTTCTCCACTTCTTTATGTGGCTGGCAATCCTTACTTTTCTTCCATTGTGGTAAAATAATAATTTCTTCTCCAAGACTAAATGTTCATAAGGCTTGTAAGATTAAGTGCACATGCTTCTCAATATGTCCCAATTGCTTTTGCAGCCATAGCTCATAGAAATTAGATGGAAAAGTTTACGAACAGTTGTCATTTTGACACATATTTTGAGTAACAGTTATGGATGCAGGAAGCACATACCCCTCCTTCTCCAGCCTTTTTTTTTCTCCTTAGGTCTTTTGCCTGGTCCAGAACTGTTTATTCACCTTGTGCAGGACATTGTGAGGTTGTAGTTAGGGCTTGGCATGCTGGAGAAGTTATGCCGAGATGTCCTAACTTTTATAGTACCAGTTCTAATTGTTGCAACTAAGATGTATTGCATATTTGTAGCCACACGGTGAGTACCCATAACTGTATTATGTATATTTTTTCACATTTCTTCCAGGAATTATTATCTGAAATGCTAGTTACTAGAAATTCTAGTGTTGTTATTCAAGAACTTTTAACAAAACTTTGCAAAGTTTTCAGTCGCCTGTAGTCAAAAACGTAATGTTTGTTTTTTTCATCTTTTAGCACATTGTCATTGGAATGTGAACCCTTTTACGAACAGCATTTGTAATTGCTTTTATATTTCGTTTTCTTTTTTTATCTCCATTAGCATCCAAAATCATCACTCTTTCAAATCTTGAAATGATTTGGAGGAGCCGTTTAAAGTATCCTCCACTGCTTGTGAGGATAATGCACAAATCTAGGCTAAGATACTTTGGAAAACCAGGGAAGAAAATGGATGTTCCTTACCAGGTAAGGTGGTTGAAACAACAGATCTGATGATGTCATTTTCATTCATTCCTCAACAAAGGAGTTCGGATTCGATTCGGCAGCTTTTTCCAGTGTAGGGAACACTGAAAGCTCTCTAGTTCCTCCCTGACACAATGCACTGTCCCCTGCCATACTTCAGATGTTGTTTGCCTCCATCACGTACGGATGCAGTCGCTGTTAACTCTCGAGTTATAAGTTGCTTATCATGAGTAAAAGTAGACTATATATAATCTTCTTTCCTTATTGAATTACATCCTCTCTTGCCCTTCCTACCACTTTTTGGTGTATTTTCTCAGTACCATTGTTGGTATTTTCTCTTTCTTTTCCCCTTTTTCTTGCCTTTGAGGTAGTCCCTTAAAATTCCCTGTTGCTGGTAATATTTCCTTTCTACTTTTTTATAACTATCTATAAGTAAAAAAAAACTTCTTCCTCTTTTTTTGTCTTGTCTTTTACTGTTCGCATCAGTAGATATGTCTGAGAAACCTTCGGGTATTAAAAAAAATGTAAGGACTGTAGCCATAAGAATACATTTTCAGATGTGCACTAGCTGTCGGATGAGAACATGTAAGGCCTTTAATCCATGGGCTATTATTGACTGAAAAAATAAAATAACATTAAGAGGATTAATGCATTTAACATCCTTTGATACAACATCTGGGACTCAAACCCCTAAGAAAGCTGACAAAGAAGAGTCCAAAAAGCATTCATTCTTCAAGTTAATAACATGAACAGGCACACACTGATAAAATCCCAGTAAGAATACATTCCAAAGTGGAAGCTGGACCAAACATTCTTTATTTAGCGCTTTCACCAGTATTACACTTGACTTCTTCATAATACAATTATTTGACACAACTCTTCCTTAAATAACCAGGCTGATCAGGTGACTTAATTAAAATGAATTGAAACAACTACTCCCCCAGTTTAAAAACATTGAATAAATGCATTTATACAACCCATCAATTATATATATAAAACAGTTACTGATTGATAACAATTCACTTACATAAAACTTCTTAAATACTGTACTTATGTCCCTTTATATTTTGTTTGATCATATCATGCTGTTATATATGAAAATCAGCTTTACGTCTCAGTACACTAGACAAGGACAGTACTTCATTTAAACCTGGTAAACTTGTGGCGTTAGCCCTTAATTGCCACATAAGATCCTTCTAATCAAGAAAGGTCCCCCTCTACTGTTGTATTCTAGCTGATCAATGGCAATGAATCTAAACGTATGGCCAGGCAATTGTTTTTAAATGCATTGCTAAAGCGTTGTTCAAATTACCTATTTGTATATCATACATATATTGATATATTCATTTTCTGAAGGCATTTTTTTGTTTTTCCAATATAAAAACTTCCACAATCCTGACACTTACTTATATATACTAGTAGTTTACTACCACAGTTGAACTTATTTTTGAGGCTAATTGTTCCAAATCCTGGGATCTTAACATTTTCACCTTCCATGATGTATCGGCATTATCTGACATGCAGTCCTTATATTATTTCTTTCCAAAATGTTTTTAAAACTCCTATCTTTTTTATAGACCACAATGGGCGTATCCCCCACTCTTCTTTATATGTTCATCATCTCCTCTAAATATAAACCAATTTTTGTTCAGAATATCTTTAATTCCATAAAGACTGGTGTCGAGATGGGGGCTGCTTGTGCCCCCCTTTTTGCTATTATTGTTTTAACTCAATGGGAGTTAACCATTTTCACCTCGGAATGGTGCAAATTTTGTAAATTCTACGGTCATTACCTTGACGATATTTTAATTTTTTGGGATGAAAATGAGGAAAAACTAGGTGATTTTTTTCAGTTTCTTAATTCTAGCACACCTTTTTAACGTTTCACCATGGAGACTCATTATGAAGTGATTATTTTTTTGTATATATCGATTACCCAAGGATATGACACTTCAGGATTTCACATCCACAATATATAGAAAACCCACTTACTCAAATTCTTTGTTGCATTTTGATAGTGGGCACGCATTGCATCAAAAAAAGTCCCTAGCAAAGGGTCAATGCGTGCGATTAGCACTCATGGTTACTAATACAGATATGTTTCTTAAAGAGAAGGATGCCCTAAACAGAATGTTGGAAAAAAGGGGTTATCTGGTAGCATTCTTAGACCCCATTTTGGAGGAAGTAACAGAGAAGAGGAGGTTAGGGCATTTTTACCCCTTATTAGGAGTAGACACTCAGGCTACTATCCCTCACAGCGACAATGACAATACAGCCAATGGTGAACATGGGGGGGGGGGTTCGAAACTAAGAGTTATAGTAATGCAATGATTTTAACATTTAACCCACAGTTTTATGGTATTAAAGATATTCTGAACAAAAATTGGTTTATATTTAGAGGAGATGATGAACATATAAGAAGAGTGGGGGATAAGCCCATTGTGGTCTATAAAAAAGATATGAGTTTTAAAAACATTTTGGAGAAATATAATGTAGGGACTGCAAGTCAAATAAGAGGGAAAATGAGTAGGTGTGGACATTGTGGGCAATGCCGATACATCATGGAAGGTGAAAATGTTAAGATTCCAGGATTTGGAACAATTAGCCTCAAAAATAAGTCCAACTGTGGTAGTAAAATGCTAGTATATATAGTGAAGTGTCAGGATTGTGGAAGTTTTTATGTTGGAAAAACAAAAAACGCCTTCAGAAAACGAATATATCAACATATGTATGATATACAAATAGGTAATTTGAAAAACATTTTAGCAAAGCATTTAAAAACAATTGCCTGGCCATACTTTTAGATTCATTGCCATTGATCAGATAGAATACAACAGTAGAGGGGACCTAGTATATTATTTCTTGATTGTAAGGAACTTATGTGGCAGTTAAGGGTTAACGCCACAAGTTTACCAAGTTTAAATGAAGTAGTGTCCTTGTCTAATGTATTGAGACTTAAAGCTGATTTTCATGTATAATGGCATGATTATGATCAAACAGAATGTAAAGGGACAGAAGTACAGTATTTAAGAAGTTTTACATAAGTGAATTTTTAAAAAAGTTTTTAAACCCGGGGAGTAAGTGTTGTTTCATTTCATTTTAATTAAGTCACCTGATCAGCCTGGTTATTTAAGGAAGAGTTGTGTGACATTATTCTGAAGAAGTCAAGTGCAATAATGACAAAAGCGCTAAATAAAGAGTGTTTGGTCCAGCTTCCAGTTTGGAGTGTCTTCTTACTGGGACCCTTCAAGTTCTTCTGCTGCAAGCTCAGAACTACCTCTGAAAATGTCAAAACCATTGGATCTGAAATCCAAACCCTCTGATCCAACTACTTCACCACTCTAGGATTTTTGTCCATTGTTTTTTCTTCTTGTTCCTCCAGAAGTCTTACTGAAGCAGATGTGGATAGAATGATAAGGAAATTTCTGTCAACGCACATTCAAATAGGGGGTACTCTTGGCTCTTACCCTATAGGTAATATCCCACCTATTTTGTCTCTTCTCCAGTCCAATCTTTGGTTTCAGAGCAGTTGGTTCCAAGAATCCTGGATATGTTTGTATCAGATCCAAAGATCCTTGTATCTTCTACATCACTACCTTCTCTGAGTGAACAAGCTCCAAGCACATCAGAGCCGGATAACTCTCAGAGCCATAGCATTGACGCCAGATCCAAGGTGTTGGAGTTGATTTTGAGATTGTCGAAGCTACCTCAGAGCCTCTGCTCTGACCCCTGCCTTAATTGGTTTGTCTTCGGGTTCAAGAGAGCTGATGGTTCATAAACATGTCTTCTCAAACCCATTGGTCTCTTTCTGGCTGAGGCATTCTGCTTTTGAGGTAGTGGAGAGAGTTTTCTCTGCTGCAAGAGGAAAGGACGTATCCACCCTCCTCAGCTCATACTTTGCAGATCCAGTAGTTTTTGCATCTTGAATCTCAACTTCCTACACCAAACATACAGCCAGCTCAAAATCTCCAGGATACGCCACAGGGTGTACTGATATCTTCCGGTGCTTGTCCAGAACATCCCCTTGAAGAAGTCCCTAGGAACAGACAATTCAGAAGGAGGCACTTAGACTCTCCTCAATAGTCTTTCATGGAAAATACTGATTTCTGTGAAGGGGAAGGGTCTCCAGAATCACAACCTGATGATGTCTTATTTGGAGACATACTAGAGATCCTCAAGCAAAGGGGTGGTTTGTCATCAGACACCCTTCCTGAGAGGAATCAGTATTCCTGGAAGCTTTCGGGTCTGGGCCAGCTATCTCTTGGCTAACTCTGCCTGCTGATGAGCTCATTGATTTGATCTCCTGGCGGGAGTGGAAGGGAACCCGGCTCCATTGAGCTGATACCTAGGAGACCAGACAGGACCCTGGCATCACACAAGGACAGGGAGTTTTGGAGTAAAGCAGAACCAGTTGATTTCATGGTTGTAGCAGTAGCCACAAAAAAGGAACTTGCAGAGCGTCTAGGCTGCTGGACAGAGAAGGGAAACGTGTAAATGCTTCAGAGATTTTAGTACTTTGGTTGCTGAATTATTTGGCACACTTCACCAGAATCTAGACGGATTTGATTAAAGTACTTACCAAATCCCTCTGGGGGACCATTACTTCTGAAGCAGAACTCAACTCATCACAGTTGATTGCCCTACAGTCTAGTTCAAATTTCATCCATTAGGCTTATCTGACATGCAGCTGAAGGAACCTCAGGGGCAGTGGGTTCAGGCATTTCTATTAGGAGGCACACCTGGGTGCACCTGTGTGATATTGCGGAGCCCTTCAAGTCTTCCTTTGTCAGTGCTGCCTTAGACAGAAGTTCTTTGTTTGGTCCCAAAGTTAGACATGCTATCCAGGTGTGAGCAGGAAGGTAAAACCTTGCCTGCAGTGGGCATGTTTTCTGACTCCTCAAAGGACCTTTTCTAGGAATCAGTGAGATGGTCAAAATGTGGTGCAGAAAGGCCTAGGGTCCCTTCCAAAATCAAAGTGGAGATAGTTCCCCAGGGGTAGATGGGGGAACTCTAATGAAAGACATCTCCCATGTGGCAAAGCAGGCCTGCAGAACTAAGGGTCTAGAAATACTTTCTTTGACAGATCCTACCAGAGCTCCTGAATGGAGGCCCAATTGTCCACTTTGGAAGCAGTCAGGGGTCGTTTATCCCTGCACCAGAGAGCCTGGCTAGAGTTTACAAAAGATTCATGTAGGCCAGAGGATAATTTCCAGAGGTTGTACAATACCCTTTTCCCTACACCCTCCCTTGACAGTAAACAGAAATCCCCAGTGTTCTACCCAATCAGAGGAAAGCAGCAGCCCTAGAAATAAAAAAGCTTCTAGAAAAAAACTCCCCCAAGAGGTCCCCCTAACCTGAAAGAGTCCAGAACTTACGATTCTTTTTATTGCCAAAGAAAACAGTGTACTGGAGACCAATTTTGGACCTCAACAGTCTGAACAAATCAGTTCAGTATACTAATTTCCATATGGTCATGTATTGGTTCATTCTGCCCTTTCTGCACAAAGACGACTGGATGTGCTCAACACATCTTCAGGATGCGGACTATCATATAAAAATGAGTAGACAATCCAGAAGATTTCTATGCTTCTGGCTGGGAGCCAGTCACTACCAGTTCAGAGGTCTGTCCTTTAGTCTCAACACAGCCCCCAGCATATTCACCAAATGCATGGCAGTAGTGGCAGCTCACTTCAGACTGCAAGGATACCAGGTGTTTCCTTACTTAGACTGGCTCATAACCACTCTGACCAGGTATCACCTGACCAAAGCATGAGATCATGTACTCCAGTTATGCCCTCACCTGGGAATTACTATCAATCGCAACAAATCAATTTCCATTTGAACTGTCAGCCAAATGTGAATTAAAATTTTTAACCTGGAAAACTGTCTTTTTAGTGGCCATTACCTCTGCTAGAAGAGTCTCAGAACTTCAAGCCCTGTCTTTTAAACCTCCTTTGATTTTTCATAAGAACAGGGTATCTTTACAAACCAACCCACCCTTCCTTCCTAAGGTGGTATCACAATCCGTTATCAATCAAACTGTAAACCTTCCAGTTTTTTTTCCAAATTTCTCAATGGAGAGTATATGCTACACCTATTGGGTGTGCACAGGAAATTACAATTTTATCTACAGAGGGCAAGTTTTCAGGAAAGCAAGTTAATCGTTTGTCTCCTTTTTGGATTCAGAATTGGGCAAACCAGGTATTAAAGTGACATTAGCCAAATGGTTAACTGATTGTATTACCTTTGTTTATAGTAAATCGGGCTTGTCTTTGCCAAAACCTCCACCAGGTCTATGGCAACTTCTTCTGTATTTGTATCCCTATCTTCCTTGAATGATATTTGTGCAGCTGCACCTTGGGCTAATCCATATACCTTTGTTGCATGTTACAAATTGGATCTGGTCTCTTGGGGAAGAGCAGCCTTCGGCTCAACAGTGCTCAGGAATATCCTTTCTTAGAGTCCTCCTGGGATTTAAGTAGCTGAGGACTGTCTCCAGTTTGCTGAGGAATGAATGAAAACAAAAATATCAAATAAGAAAGTTATGTGCTCACCATAACGCTCCATCAGTGTTGTCCATTTTCATTCTTCCTCAACTCCCTACCAATTTAACTTCTGGAAAGATTACATGATGCTAAAGGAATTAATGTTCTTTCATTTGAGCTCCAGATACTGTTATCTGATATCCTTGTTATCTGTTATTTATTGTATAGTCTAAAAAGTCAGCAAACAAGATCTGAGCATGGTAGGGGACTTATGCATTGTGGGTAAGGGAGGATGTCAAGCACTTTCAGTGTTCCACGAGCTAGAAAAAGCGGCCTAGTTGGATCCGAGGGTTTGATCCAAACCCATTTATTGAGGAAAAATGAAAATGGACAACACAAATAGAATGTTATGTATAACATTTTTTACATGCATTACTTTTGTGGGTAGAAGGTTGAATTCTGTGTCAGACATAGTTGAAGTGATAGGTTACCATGTGTAATACTTGTATATAGTACAGGTAGATGCCTTAAAGTCATCATAGGGTTGTGATAGCTCACCTTTCATAAAAAGGTTGTTATTGTTTGAGGATTGTTTTAAATTTTGAGAGTTAAATCCATTTTAAAACAGTTCTAAAACTGTTAAAACTCCTGTTATTATTAGTGAAGGTATATTATCATAATGCTTTATAAATGTGTAAATTAAAGTCTTTTTATCTCTCACAGAATAGGAGCTTAGTGTTTTAATAGCACTTACTTTGTGTTCTAGCTGATGGATCATATGTCATGTTGTACTGAGCAGTCTGTCTGGGAGGGATTGAGGAGTATTTGCTCAAGGTGCAGACTGTGATGAATCCCTGGTGGAAACCAGGATCATGTTGTGATGCTTTATGTTTGAGGGTGCAAGACTGTTGAGGGGACACCTCTTGCAAAAATGAAAGATATGCCAACCTGTTGGGAAGCAATATACTTCAGATATGGAAATGATAAGGCCATGAAGGAAAGCCCCCACTACCCTAAGAAAGGTGACAGCACTCTTGTCACCACTCAACCTTTACCCTTGGGAGGAATTAATAAGCTGTAGGGCTTTGCCTTTCTGATGGAATGAACTGGTCACTTGGGCGAGTAGAAGGGAAACTTAGTGGTAACAGGAATCAGAGCTAAAAACCGACAAAAGAAAAGTCAACAATGTGGTAGAAATAGATTTTTTCACCCCATTCTACTTTTGTATAGCATTCAGGTAAGGAGGATATGTAGGATATGGGTAAACATGTAAAGTTATTATAGGTCCATACGAGATTGCTAGGCTAATGACTTAAGGGTCCTTACAAGCCTAGCCATTATAGCCTGATTTTACCCAAATATATAGCCCAATACAACCAAATTTTACCCAATATATGGCCCCTACGGACAAAAGGATGGCATGGATTTGTTCCTGTGCATTGAATATCTTACAGATTGCCCATGTCCATAAGGGACATAGGCACTACCTCAGGTGTGAATTTGTGATTCGTCATCCATTTTTCCGAATTGTGTTTGAAGAGGAACAGAGAAATTAATAGGATGCCTGTTCCAAAGAAGGGTTAATCCCTGATGCATATATCTGTCTCTCCAGCATGTTTTGTTTGAGTTATTATGGCAACCTGTTCTTTGAGGATAACTGGCGGTGGAGTTGTGGTGGGTATTTCTTTGGGGAGTACAGAGGGTAAGGAACAGGTGAAATTTGAGCTGAATTTGTCGACCAGCAGATTTGCTATATCGTCTGGCTGATTATAGGTGGTGCCATCTCCAACTAATTCTGCACATTGAGTGCTACCCTTAAGATTTCAAGCATAGCTGAAAAATGGTTATCCTTGGCTTTGGAGGCTATTTTTACTTGAAAGTCTGCTTTCAGAGACTTGACTGGTTACGTGATTCAGTTGTTTAGACTAATAAGGGACTTGTTTTGTTATGCACATTCCCTCTTACTTCTCAGCAGGATTTCTTTCTTTTGTTGTACAACCTATTGATACCAGGGGTCCACCAAGGTGGCTTGATGTCCTTCAAGGATGCATCTGCAGTCATCACATATGGGTTGTCCTGCCTCAGGCAGCCCTTCGGTCGGCCGGATTCCAAAGTCTGGGTCCGGCGTCGGCTGATGTCGCACTTTCCCCAACGTCAGAGCACCTGGGGTATAAAAGCATCAGCCGACGCCATTTTCCCCAGTCTTTCTTGCCGCGTGGTGACCGAAGCAGAAGCAGTTCGCAAGTGCCGGTCGGCCAGCTACTGTAATTCAGCTACTGAAGACTTCAAAAAGCTAAGTACCCCGTTGGGGACTCTTTCTTGCCTCAGCCGATGTCAGATAAAGTTAATAATTGTTTAACTTGTGGGAAACAAATACCTCATAAGGATTTCCACTCTTACTGCCTCCCCTGCCTAGGCCCAGACCCAGACCACGACGTCTCGGCCTGTTCAGCCTGTGCTTCCTTCAACCGACGCACTCTTAGACGTCGGGCGGAGTTTGCAGAGGAATTTTTTGGGGCTAGTTTTTCATATAAGATGCCGTCGGAGACTTCGACTTCTCATTTAGTTAAGAAATGGAAGGACAAGGACCAACACACGCGGGCCGCGTTTTCGGCTGAAACCACGGCCAGGCCTACCGCGAGTGTCTCGGTCTCGGCTGAAACCGAGTCCTTGGTACTTCCAATTACCGAAACCGCTCAACCAACTATCTCGGTCCCGGAGGCCCCGGCTGAGTCGGTTATTGAATTTCCAACAGAAACTGGTGTCCTGGAACCTTTCGACACCATTCCTTTGGACAAATCTACACCAGCACGTGGTGCAGCCAGGCCTCCTGCATCCATGTCCATTAAGGCATTCTCCAGGGCTAAAGCTGCTAAACTTTCAAAAGCTTTGCCTCCCAAGGTTATCCCTCTGGGACCCTCTACTGGTTCACAGATTCTAAGCTTAGCAGAGGATCTTATCTCCTTAACTAGGGGCTCTCAACCTCATCCGGACAGGGGCTCTCAACCTCGTCCAGACAAAAGGCCCAGGGTTGAGCGCTCTGATCCCCACTCCTCAGATGAGGCCTCTGATGGCTCTACTCTCTCGGACCACCAGGAGGAGGCTTTTTCGGCCTACGAGGATTCTGATGCAGAGGAATCTATTCCCTCGGCCTCCCCTTCTGAAGAGTTTTCCTTTGGGGAGACACTACACACCATGAGAGAGCATTTCCAATGGCAGGGCCAGGAATTCTCTGATTCCAGGAAAAGATTAAGGACCTTTTTACATTTGCCTCAGCATAGACCTTTAGCTATTCCTCCTGTTTTGAATGTCATTGGTGATGTGTACTCTGACTCTAGCACAACCCCTGATTCTCTCCCTCCGGCTCCTGCCAAACCCGATAGGTACCACAGGGTCCCGGACTCGCATCTTTACCTTTACAAGGCCCACTCTGCTGATCCAGAAACTATTTCCCAGGGCCCTAAAGGGGTTGCAGCTGCCACTGCTAAAAATCCTCTCCCCTCTGAAAGGGAGTCCAGAGCTTTAGAGAGATGGGGTAAAAAAGTGTATACTTCTGCTACTCTTTCTATGAGGGCATTAAATTGTCAATTTCATATGATACAGTGCCAAGAGTATTTGTTAGATAAATTGCATAAAAAACTGTCTTCACCTGACCCCCTAGACCGCAAGTCACTTCAGGATCTGGTACATAACTCACAACAGGTTAGCAACCATTTCTTGCAATGTGGTTGTGATGCATTGGAAGCTTCATGTAGGTCAGCTATGACTGGCACAGTCATACGTAGGCATGCTTGGCTGAAGGAACAATCTCTGCCAGACCATGTTAAAGCAAAGCTGCTGGATGCTCCACTGGAAAAGCAAAAGTTATTTGGCTCCATGGCTCAGGAGGTCCTAAAGAAATTTGAAGAAAAGGCAAAATCAGTACAAACAGTCAAAGATTTTCTCCAAGTACAACCACCAAAATTCAGCAGGAATTGGCCTTCCAAGAATTGGTCCATTCCAGACACAGAGAGGTTTCAGAGAGGCAAGAGCAGGCGTGCCAGAGGTAGAGGGCAAGCTAGAGGCTCCTACAGAGGACGTCAATGGCAGCCTCCCAACCAGAAAGGTAATGCAGGACCTTCAACTGCTGCACAAGGACAGGCTCAATGACTTTACTTTGACACCGCCAACCAGGGCTCAATTGGAAGCACCTTTGGGCGGAAAGCTTTCTTTATTTTCAGAAAATTGGCACAGTATTACAAGGGACAGATGGACACTACAAATAATAGACAAAGGATACAGGTTTCATTTCCACACATTACCAAAAAGAAAGGGCATGCCAGACCTGCCACCGAATCAAAGGGCAGCGGCTTTGAAACAAATTTCCAGCTTAATGCAAATGAAAGCTATAGAAAAGGTTCCTCTCTCAGAACAAGGCCAAGGATTTTATTCCAGACTATTCCTTGTTCCAAGAAAAGAAAAACAATGGAGGCCTATTCTCGACTTGTCCGCACTGAATACTTATCTCATTGTGCCAAAGTTCAAAATGCTGACTCTACAGCAGCTCCTTCCCATGCTGGGCAAGGGGTCTTGTCTGGTAACTCTAGACCTCAAGGAGGCATACCTGCATGTCCCTATCAGACAAAGTTACAGAAGACACCTCAGATTTCTTGCAAGGTCAGAGCATTATCAATTCTCAGCATTGCCCTTTGGCTTATCTACTGCGCCCAGAGTATTCACGAAATGCCTGGCATCAGTAATTGCACACTGCAGACTTCAGGGGATTCAAATATACCCATATCTGGACGGCTGCCTTATACGAGCGGACAGCCAACAAACTTTGGTAAAACACTTGAATTATGCCATCCACCTACTTCAGGCCTTGGGATATACAGTCAACCTTCACAAATCAAGACTTGTTCCATCCCAATGAATAACCTTTCTGGGTGCAGATCTAGATACAACCACCCAAATTGCCTTCCTCACAGAAGAAAAACAAAGTCAACTACCAGATTACTTCAAAAATCTGACAAGACAAACCCAGCTGACTGCAAGGAAAATCCTGCAGGCCCTGGGTTACATGGCTTCTTGCATCCTTCTGATTCCGCAAGCAAGACTACATATGAGGAAACTACAATGGTACCTAAGGAGTTTATGGACTCAGCACAGTCACAGCCTGGAAACTTTGATACCACTCATTCCATGCCTTCAAAAGGAATTTCTGTGGTGGGCTCAAGCAAGCCAGTCAAACAGGGGTCTGCCTTTCAGCAAACCAATAGCCAGCCAAACCATTACAACAGACGCTTCAGACCACGGATGGGGAGCGCACATGGAGGGCAGATGCATTCAAGGTCTATGGTCACAAAGAGCTACGCATGCACATAAACCAAAAGGAAATGCTGGCAGTGATGCATGCAGTCGAAGCCTTCAAACCCTTTCTGCATCATGGCCATCTGCTAATAAGGACAGACAACACCACGGTTATGTGGTACATAAACAAGCAAGGAGGCACCCATTCCTATCCTCTTTGCAGGCTGGCAATGAATCTATGGGAACTTTCCTTGAAACTCAATATACAGCTACAATCCCAGTTTGTGCCAGGGAAAGACAATATACTGGCGGACAGCTTAAGCAGAAATATCATGGATGCACACGAATGGATGCTGCACCCAGACATCTTTCTACAGATAACACAATCATGGGGGAGGTCGGACTTGGATCTTTTTGCCTCCCCCCTCAATCATCAATTGAAGAAATTCTGCTCAAGGACATACCACCCACAAGCATGGAAAGTGGACGCCCTCTCTTTCAACTGGAGAACTCTAACAGTGTATGCATTTCCACCTCTCCCATTAATGACCAAGGTTTTACTGAAGATCAGGACAGAGCAGCCAAAAGTGATTCTGATAGCTCCGGACTGGCCAAGACAGCACTGGGTACCCACTGTTAAAGAGCATGTCACGTACAAAACCATGGCCTCTTCCTCTGTGGCCACTTCTACTGACACAGCACAATTACAAAACTCTGCATTCCAATCTGAAAACCTTGCAACTAACAGCCTGGAAAATACCTTGACTCCTCCTCAGGACAAGCTATCCCAGAGAGTGAAAGATATTATTATGGAAGCTCGCCGGCCTTCCACAAGAAAGGCATATTCAGCAAAATGGAAATGATTTCACATTTGGAACACCACAAAGGGCCTAGATGCGACAGTGATGAACATGGCACATATCCTGGAATACTTGGCAGAAATGTTCCACAATGGTCTGTCTTACTCTTCCATTAAAATTCATGCTTCAGCAATTTCAGCAGAGTACAATACTGATCCGCCTGTCTTCTCTCATCCTCTCCTAAGACAGTTTCTAAGAGGAATCAAAAACATCAATCCTCCAAGGAAACCACCTCTACCTACTTGGGACCTTAACTTCGTGTTGGAAAAACTAACACTGCCTCCCTTTGAACCAGCAGCATCTGCAGAACTACAGTTCCTGTCTTGGAAGACTGCTTTCCTTCTGGCCATAACCTCAGCAAGAAGAGTATCTGAGTTACAGGCCCTTATGGCAGTACAGCCATTTCTTATTTTTCATCAGGACAGAGTTTCATTAAGAACCAATCCTACATTTATGCCAAAGGTGGTATCCAGGGTTTCATTAAATCAAGCTATTCACTTGCCTACCTTCTTTCCAAATCCACAAAACAAAGGGGAGAAACTTCTGCACACTCTGGACATACACAGACAGTTGTGCTACTACTTGGACAGAAGTAAAGGTTACAGAAAAACTGACCAGCTGTTGGTAGCATATGCTGCTGGTACACAAGGAAAAGCAATTTCCAAACAGACAATTTCAAAATGGGTAGGGAATTGCATTTGTTTTTGTTACTCCTTTCATGGAAAAACTGTGCCAGCTAACATTAGACCTCATTCCACGAGAGCCACAGCCACCTCCACAGCCTTCTTAAGAGGGGTGGCTACCAAGGACATTTTAGAAGCTGCTACATGGAGCTCCGTGCATACATTTGCCAAGCATTACAATTTATCTTTATATTCCAGATCCAGAGCAGGCTTTGCTACGGCAGTCCTGCAGGGCATTTTAGCTACACCATCCTTTACATAGTTCCTCCACCCCCAGATTGGCTATGGTATTCTACCCATATGTGATGACTGCAGATGCATCCTTGAAGGACATAGTACAGTTTTGTACCTACCATAAATGTAGATGTCCGATAGGTATGCATCTGCAGTCAGGTTTACCCTCCCTCCTTCCCCTCTGTGGTATTTCTTGGGTACTTACCCCTCTAATAGCTAGCTGGGGTGATCTATTATGGTGTATTTGTTTTTATATTATTGTGCATGTTTGGATTTTTAAATGCATCTCTCCAAATTTAGCCTTCCTTAGAGGGCACCTGGCATCTGGGGCAAGAAAAACTGAGGAAAATGGCATTGGCTGATGCTTTTATACCCCAGGCGCTCTGACGTCAGGGAAAGTGCGACATCAGCCGACGCCGGACCCAGACTTTGGAATCCGGCCGACCGAAGGGCTGCCTGAGGCAGGACAACCCATATGTTATGACTGCAGTTGCATTCTTGAAGGACATCCCATTTGTCTTGGGTGATTGTTTGCCAGTTTTGAGAAAAAAGTGCTAGTTTCCCCCCCCCACGGGGGGCTTCCAAAAGGGAAGTGCTTGGCGTACAAAGGGGAAAGTCATTGTGACTGTTTCCTGTAAGATTGAGACTTGTCCTCACCTCCTTTTGGGGTTGAGGTGCCCCACTGTCATTGTTTGTAATATATATAAGCATCAGCCGACACCATCTTCTTCAGTCTTTCTTGCCGCGCGGTGCCCGAAGCAGAAACAGTTCGCAAGTGCCGGTCGGTCAGCTCCTGTATTCTTCGAAACCGAAGTCATCAAAAAAGCTAAGTACCCCGTTGGGGACCTTTTCTTGCCTCAGCCGATGTCAGAAATTACTGAAAAAGTAAATAATTGTTTGTCTTGTGGTAAACAAATACCTCATAAGGATTTCCACTCTTACTGCCTCCCTTGCCTTGGCCCAGACCACGACGTCTCGGCCTGTGCCGCCTGTGCTCGCTTCAATAAGCGCACTCTCAGGCACCGGGCGGAGTTTGCTGAAGACTTTTTCGGCGATAAATTTGATTATACAATGCCGTCGGAACAACCGACAACACAGACTCCTAAGAAACGAAAAGACCGGGACCGACATCCTCGGCCCGCGTCTTCCACCGACACCAAGCCAAAACTAACCGCGAGTGCCCTGGTTCCCTCTGAGACGGTTATTCCACCACTCCGAACCGAAGACACCGCATTACCGATACCTCCGATACCGGAGGCCACTCCAACGCCAGTTATTGATTTTCCTCCGGATACTGAAACCGAGGAAATGCCCGAGACCATTGCTGTTGATAAGGTCACTCCTGCACGTGGAGCGGCTAGGCCTCCCATGTCCATGTCTATCAAGGCCTACACACGTGCTAAGGCAGCCAGCAAGACCAAGCATCTTACTGCTAAAACCTTATCTCAGCCGACTCCTGAAACTCAAATCATGTCTATGGCCGCAGATTTAATTTCCCTGATCAGAGGTTCCCAGGCCCATCCTGAGAGAGGATCCCAGCCTCATCCTGATAAGAGGCCCAGGGTTGAACCCTCTGACCCTCTTCCTTCAGATGAAGATTCTGAGGACTCTGTTATCTCCGAAAGCCAGGAAGAGCCCTTCCAGACCTATGAGGATTCAGATGCAGAGGACTCCATTCCCTCGGCCTCTCCTCCTGAGGATATTTCTTTTGGGGAAGTTCTGCATTCCATGAGGGAGCATTTTAAGTGGCAAGGCCAGGAATATTCAGATTCCAGAAAGCTCCTTCGAACCTTCCTTAAAAAGCCCCAACACAGACCCTTAGCCATACCTCCTGTGCTTGATGTTTTGGATGATTTATACTCTGACTCCAGTGTTACCCCTGATACTCTTCCTCCTGCTCCTGTCAAGCCTGACAGATACTATAGGGTCCCAGAAACCCATTCTCATTTCTTTAGGGTCCATGCTGTTGATTTAGAAACAATTTCCCAGGGGCCTAAAGGGGTTTCAGCTACGACCTCCAAAAACCCTTTGCCTTAGATGGGGGAAGAAGGTTTACACCTCCACTACTTTATCTATGAGAGCTCTCAATTGTCTCTTTCACATGTTTCAATATCAGGATTTCCTGTTAGATGATTTACAGAAAAGATTGGCCTCTCCTGAACCTTTAGATAGGAAGTCTTTGCAGGAGGCTGTGCATAATTCTCAGCAGGTTAGCAATCACTTTCTGCAATGTGGATATGATGCATTGGAGGCTTCATGTAGGGCAGCTATGACAGGGGCGGTCATTCGTAGACATGCATGGTTAAAAGAACAACCTTTACCAGATCATGTTAAGGCAAAACTTCTTGACGCACCCTTGGAAAAGAACAAGCTTTTTGGTGCTAATGCTAAAGATGTGTTAAAGTCCATTGAGGAAAAAGCCAAGTCAGTTCAGACAGTCAAAGATTTCCTCCAGGTTCAGCCGCCCAGATTCAGCAGGAACTGGCCTTCTAAAAACTGGTCATTTCCTAATCCTGAAAGATTTCAAAGGGGCAAAAACAGGCGTGCCCGAGGAAGAGGGCAATACAGAGGATCCTACAGGGGACGACAATGGCAACCAGCACACCAAAGAAGTGACACAGGGGTTTCTCCTGCCCCACAGGGACAATCTCAATGACTTTCCTCTAGTTCCGCTGACCAAGGAGCAAACAGAAGCTCCTTTGGGCGGAAAGTTATTTTTGTTTTCAAAAAACTGGCACAAACTGACAAAAGACAAATGGATTTTGGACATTATAGACCACGGTTACAGGTTCCACTTTCATACCTTACCAAGAAAACAAGGCATGCCAAACCTTCCACAAAATCAGAGGGCAGAGGCTATCAAGCAAATTTCTCTGCTTGCTCAGATCAAAGCAATAGAAAAAGTTCCACAACAAGAACAAGGTCAGGGGTTTTATTCAAGACTGTTCCTTGTTCCAAGAAAAGAAACTCAATGGAGACCAATACTGGACTTGTCCGCTTTAGACACTTTTCTCATAGTACCAAAGTTCAAAATGCTGACTCTACAGCAACTCCTTCCCATGCTGGGCAAGGGGTCTTGGCTGATTACTCTGGACCTCAAGGAGGCATACCTGCATGTCCCTATCAGACACAGCTGCAGAAGATACCTCAGATTTCTTGCAGGGCCAGAGCATTATCAATTCTCAGCATTGTCATTTGGCTTATCTACTGCGCCCAGAGTATTCACGAAATGTCTGGCATCAGTAATTGCTCATTGCAGGCTCCAGGGGATTCAAATCTACCCGTACCTGGACGATTGCCTCATACAAGCGGACAAAAAACTAACCTTGACAAAAAACTTATGTCATACACTTGCTACAGGCTCTGGGATACACAGTCAACTTTCAAAAGTCAAGACTTCAACCATCCCAGCAAATAACCTTCTTAGGAGCCAAACTAGACACAGCCTCTCAAATGGCTTACCTGACAGAAGACAAGCAAAAGAAGTTAACTCATTATTTCAAAAGTTTAGCAAAGCTCACCCAGATGACTGCAAGGAGTTTCCTACAGGCCCTGGGTTACATGGCATCCTGCATTCTCCTGGTTCCACTAGCAAGACTACACATGAGAAAGCTTCAATGGTACTTAAAAAGCTTATGGTCTCAACACAGCAACAACCTTAGAAGCAACTATTCCGCTCATTCCATGTCTTCAAAAGGAATTTCTATGGTGGGCCACAGTAAGCCAGTCAAACACAGGTATGTCATTCAAAAAACCTCAGATAACACAGACCATGACCACAGACGCCTCAGACCTTGGATGGGGGGCACACATGGAGGGCAGATGTATTCAAGGGCAATGGTCTCCAAAGGAAACACATCTGCATATCAACCAAAAAGAAATGCTAGCAAGTAATGCATGCCATCGAGGCCTTTGGACAACAACTTCACCAAGGCCACCTACTAATACGGACAGACAATACCACTGTGATGTGGTACATAAACAAGCAGGGGGGCACTCATTCTTACCCCCTTTGCAGACTGACAATGAATCTTTGGGAAAAATCACTGGGTCTAAACATACAGTTACAATCCCAGTTTGTTCCAGGCAAAGACAATGTTCTGGCGGACAGTCTAAGCAGGAATTTCCTAGACCCCCACAAATGGAGGCTACATCCAGACATCTTTATACGACTCACCTCGACATGGGGCAGGCCGGATGTAGACCTATTTGCCTCCCACCTCAATCATCACTTACAAAAGTTCTGCTCAAGGACATATCATCCACAAGCATGGAAAATAGATGCCGTCTCATTCAACTGGAGCTCCCTAATAATTTATGCATTTCCACCTCTGCCACTGATGACCACAGTGTTATTAAAGATCAAAGCAGAGCAGCCGAAGGGGATCCTAATAGCTCCAGACTGGCCAAGACAACACTGGTACCCACTACTACGGAGCATATGTCACAACAAAATGTGGGCCCTTCCAAAATGGTCCCAACTTTTGACTCAACACAACTTCAGGACAGTTCATCCCAACATCCAGACGCTACAGCTAACAGCTTGGGAAATCCCATAAATAACCTCAATTTACCTCTCTCCAAGGAAGTTCAGCAGATATTAACAGAAGCCCGCAGACCATCCACCAGAAAGACTTACTCAGCCAAATGGAAGAGATTCAGCATTTGGAATACCAACAAGGGTCATGATGCATCACTTTTGAGCATTCCACTCATTCTGGAATACTTGGCAGATATGCTACATAACGGACTCTCATACTCTTCCATAAAAATACATGCTTCAGCTATCTCAGCTAGATACAACACTGTGTTAAGGCAATTTCTTAGAGGAATCAAGAATATAAAGCCCCCAAGAAAGGCACCAGTACCAGCTTGGGACCTCAATTTTGTCCTAGAAAAATTGACTCTACCTCCCTTCGAGCCAGCAGCTTCTGTGGATTTACAATTTCTTTCCTGGAAGACAGCTTTCCTGCTGGCCATTACCTCAGCAAGAATGGTTTCGGAATTACAGGCCTTAATGGCAATACCACCGTTCATAACTTTTCACAAAGACAGGGTCTCCTTACGAACCAACCCTACCTTTCTGCCAAAAGTGGTATCTAGGGTTTCTTTAAATCAAGCAATTCACCTGCCTACTTTCTTTCCCAATCCTGAGAACAAAGGGGAAAGACTGTTGCATTACCTTGGACATACACAGACAACTTTGCTACTACCTAGACAGAACCAAGACCAGTAGGAAGTCTGATCAGCTTTTTGTAGCTTACGCCCCTGGAGTACAAGGAAAAGCAATTTCCAGACAATTTCAAAATGGATTGGACATTGCATCAGATTCTGTTATTCCTTCCATGGAAAGAGTGTGCCAGCCAATATCAGACCACACTCCACCAGAGCTACAGCCACCTCTACAGCATTTTTAAGAGGGGTGCCTACAAAAGACATTCTAGAAGCTGCTACATGGAGCCCCGTGCAATCATTTTCCAAACACTACAACCTCCCTTTATATTCCAGATCCAGAGCAGGCTTTGCTTCGGCAGTCCTGCAGGGATTGATAGCTACACCATCCTTTTCTTAGAGCATACCACCTCCCCCAGCTAAGCTATGGTATTCAACCCATATGTTATGACTGCAGTTGCATTCTTGAAGGACATAGTACAGTTTTGTACCTACCATAAATGTAGATGTCCGATAGATATGCAACTGCAGTCGGGTTTTCCCTCTCTCCTTCCCCTCTATGCCTTGGGTCCACTCCTCTCCCTGTTATCCTTAGCTGGGGATATCTGTTATGGTGTATCTGTTTATTGCTTGGAAACCTATTATTGTCTTCCAATTTGATTACAGCCTTCCTTGGAGGGCACCTGGCATCTGGGGCAAGAAACACTGAAGAAGATGGCGTCGGCTGATGCTTATATACTCCAGCCACTCTGACGTCGGAGAGAAATGCGACATCAGCCGACATCGGACCCAGACTTTGGAATCCGGCCGACCGAGGGCTGCCTGAGGCAGGACAACCCATATGTTATGACTGCAGTTGCATATCTATCGGACATCTACATTTATGGTAGGTACAAAACTGTACTTTCTGAATATTGTGTCTCAAGGTTACAGGTTCCACTTTCATACTTTACCAAGGCTAAAAAGAATGCCAGACCTGCCACAAAATCAATGGGCAGAGGCACAAAAACAAATTTCAGCCCTCATGGACATGAGAGCTATTCAAAAAGTACCACAGCAGGAACAAGGACAAGGATTTTACTCAAGACTCTTCCTTGTCCCCAGAAAGGACAAGGCCTGGAGGCCCATACTAGACCTTTAATTTCTAAATACTTACCTGGATATTCCGAAATTCAAAATGTTAACATTACAGCAGCTTCTACCCATGCTGGGCAAGAACGCTTGGCTTGTTACTCTGGACCTCAAAGAGGCATACCTGCATGTCCCTATCAGACAAAATTGCAGAAGATACCTCAGATTCAAAGCTGGTACAATGCACTACCAATTCTCTCCACTGCCCTTTGGCTTATCTACTGCGCCTAGGGTCTTCACAAAGTGCCTGGCACCAGTAATTGCTTTTTGCAGACAAAAAGGAATTCAAATATATCCATACCTGGGCGACTGCCTCATTCAAGCAGAGGCAAAGGACATTCTTCTACAGCATCTGGCGTTTGTAAAAAGGTCGCTAACTTCTCTAGGGTACACTGTAAACAAAAAGAAGTCAAAACTAGTGCCCTCACAACAGATTATATTCCTGGGTGCCGGCTTAAATACAACGGCCCAGATGGCTTACCTCACGCCAGACAAACAGGTTCAACTAACTCAATATTTTCAGTTACTGGCAAAAAAGTCCCATCTCCCTGCAAGAAAAATTATGCAGGCCCTGGGATTCATGGCATCCTGCATACTACTAATACCATATGCCAGACTGCATATGAGGAAAATACAGTGGTACCTAAAAAGCGTTTGGACTCAACACTGTCACAGTTTAGAAGCAGTAATACCAATGATTCCCTGCCTACAACAGGAGTTTCGATGGTGGGCACAGGCATGTCACCTAAACAAGGGTCAGCCTTTCACCCTACCCACAGCCAGGCAGACTCTAACAACAGATGCTTCGGATTACACCTGGGGAGCACACATGGCAGGAAAATGCATTCAGGGCAAGTGGACCACAGACCAGATGCATCTTCACATCAATCAAAAAGAGATGTTGGCTGTTCAAAATGCCCTAACAGCTTTCAAGGACCTTTTGCATCCAGGACAATTATTATTAAAGACAGACAACACCAAAGTAATGTGGTACATAAATAAGCAAGGGGCCACTCATTCTTACCCCCTATGCAGGCAAGCCATGACCTTGTGGAACACAGCTCTAACGTACCAAGTTCACCTGCAAGCACAATTCCTGCCAGGAAAGAAAAATACTCTGGCAGATGATCTAAGCAGAAATATCAAGGACCCTGACGAATGGAAATTGAATCCACAAATCTTCAGCATGGTAACGCAAAAATGGGGATGCCCAGACATAGATCTTTTTGCCTCCCCACTGAATTGCCAACTACAAAAATTCTGCATAAGGACTTATCACAAACAAGCATGGAAAGTGGATGCTCTTTTGTTCAGCTGGAAAAACCTAAAAATTTATGCCTTCCCACCTCTCCTTTCAAGGGTACTCCTAAAAGCCAGTCAAGAGAAACCACAGATGATCCTGATTGCTCCAGACTGGCCACGTCAGCACTGGTACCCTATCTTAAGGAACCTAGCTCAAGGCCCACCATGGATTTTGCCTCAAATTCCCTACCTTCTGACTCAACAAAACAATCAGATCCTGCACGGTCAGCTCAAAACCCTAAACCTGGCTGCATGGCAGATTCATTAGTCAAACAGGCAACACCTCTCTCTAAAGCGGTTATGGATGTCATTTTGGAGGCCAGGAGGTCTAGCACCAGGAAAGCTCAGAGCCTTGACCCTCTTGTTCCAAACATTCCTCAGATTTTACAATACTTAACTGAGATGCTGGACAGAGGCCTATCCTTCTCATCAATTAAGATCCACGCCTCTGCCATTTCAGCTCATTACAACACGGATCCTCCTTTATTCTCTCATCCCTTGCTAAAGCAGTACCTCAGAGGGGCTAAAAACATAAGACCATCCCGGAGACCACCAACACCATCTTGGGACCTCAATTTCGTTTTGGAAAAACTGACCCTGCCACCTTTTGAGCCAGCCAATACAGCCAATCTAAATTTTTTATCATGGAAAACAGCTCTGCTCCTGGCAGTAACTTCAGCACGAAGAGTCTCAGAGCTACAAGCATTAATGGCAGTGAAACCTTTTATAATTTTTCATCAGAACAGGGTTTCTTTAAGGACAAACCCTACCTTTATGCCAAAGGTGGTATCTAGTGTGCTCTTAACCAAACCATCCATTTGCCAACTTTTTTATCCAAACCCCCAGAATAAAGGGGAGAAACTTCTGCATTCTTTGGACATACACAGGCAGCTATGCTTCTACTTGGACAAAAACAAAAGCTATCAGGAAAACTGAGCAACTGTTTGTAGCATATGCTGCAGGATCACAGGGCAAGGCTGTCTCAAAGCAAACTGTATCCAAATGGTTAGGACACTGTATTCATTACTGCTACACACAGCATGGAAAATCAGTCCCAAATAGCATTAGGCCACATTCCACCAGGGCTACAGCCACTTCAACGGCCTTTCTCAGAGGAGTACCTACCAAGGAAATTTTGGAGGCTGCAACTTGGAGTTCAGTGCACACCTTTACCAAGCATTACCACCTGCCTCTTTACTCTAAATCCAGAGCAGGATTTGCCACTGCAGTTCTGCAGGGCCTCATAGCCAATCCTAACTCTTTATAGACCAGCCACCCAACCTTAGCTTTGGGATTCTACCCAAGTGTGATGACTGCAGCAGTGTAACACGATGAACATAGTACAGTTTTGTACCTACCATAAATGTAGATGTTCGAGTGTTCACACTGCTGCAGTCCAGGTTACCCTCCCTCCATCCCCTCTGAACTAGCTGGCCTTATCTATACCTTTCTATCCTATACAACCTTTGTGGTGTATTTGCTTGTAACTGAAGGTATTGTTTTTATTGTATATGTATTGCCTACCTACTTGGGGGCACCTGACATCTGGGGCAAGAAAAACTGAAGAAAATGGCGTCGGATGCATCTTCTATACCCCTGGCACACTAACTTCAGGGAAGAAGCGACAGCAACCGATGCCGGACCAAGACTTTGGAACTCTGGCCGACTGCGGGACCACCTGATGGCAGGATAACCCAAGTGTAATGACTGCAGCAGTGTGAACACTCGAACATGTATATTTATGGTAGGTACAAAACTATACTTTTCTTGTCCATGTTCCTGGCATTGAGCAGTAACACCTTTAGCTATTCCTGAGTAGCTTTTGTTATGTTGGAGGTTTGTCTGTTTGGCAAAGCCTAAATAAAACACTGTAGGGTGGATATCTGAAAGCTTAGAGGTGATAGGTGAAGACCATCCCTGGCAAAGCAACATGGCCCATCAACCATATCCTCCTAAGCTGACAAGTTTTGGGCCCCTTTAGAATGACACCAGTTGTTAAAGTGTATCATTTTCTGCTTGTATTGTGGCATCATCCTTGGAGACAGTAGAATGCTGCTTAATGCTAAGCTCATACCTGCCTGTGGCACACACATTTTGAGAGCTCAATCATGTCTCTGTTCATATAGTCCAAGGAGGTATGTCTTATGCCACTCATGCCCACATGGACTGTGACAGTCATACTGGTACTTAGGGGTAAGTGACCCAAGTGCTTGCATGATTTGGCGAATCCTGGCCCTTGACAGGCAGCTAACTGTACCTTCCCCTTATCCAGCCTGGTAGAAGGACATGTGTGTGTCTAGCAATGGAGTCTCCTATGACCAGAATATTGGGTTGTGAAGTGTTTCACCTTATGGACTTGATAGTTGGGGCACAATGAGATGTGGCTTTATGTGTTGTGATAGCAATTTTCTTATTTGTGTGCATGCAGAGTTTCTGTAAACTGTGTCCGAGAGGCCTTTGAGATTTGGGTACGTTGCATGTGTGAATCTCTGCATACGTGAGTCTGTGTGTGTGTGGTCATTTGCAGGTGCGGTGAGTGATGTGTGTGAGTCGCTGACAAACTGTTGCTTTTTATGACTGCATGTGAGAGTCTAGCCTCCAATGTCAATGTGTAACTATCTCTCTCACATGCTGTATTTGCCTGTTCGAGAATTAAGTTGTTGTCAGTGTACATAAGGCAATTGTTACATTACCTCAGCATACCCATGTCCACCAAGCTGGATGCAAAGATAGCAGTAAAGTGCCAATCCATGGTTGCAGGCCCTATGAAGGATACGAGTATAAGGTATTTGTAACCGGATGAGGGAAGGGTACTTATGTGGTGTAATCTGCAGGTAACCTGACCAGTGTCAAATCAAGTGCTCTCTGAGCAGCAATAGTCCTGGGTGCTACAATAAGCTAACTAGCACAATAAACTTGCACAGTATAATGAAAATAAGACATTTTTCCAGATGTTTGCATCTGTAAAGGGCACTGGCACAGCTAGCAGCTCTGTGCAAATGTGCCAAATTTATACCAGCACTAGAAATACAGAAAACTGACTACTCAGCCCTCTGGTCAGTAAAACAACTACACTTAGAGCCCTTTTGTGTACTTCCAAATTCAGATAGACCAGGTAAACATCTTCTGCCACTAGTTGATTAATCCCAGCCCTACTAATGTAAAAGTACAACAAGAGAGTGTCGGAAGTGAAATGCTACTACAAACAAACTTAGATATAGATACAGCAGTGTACTTCAAACAGCTTGTAAAAGTGCAGTTATTCAGTAAAAGTACTCCACTTTGCCGAAATGAGCCAAGAGCCACTCAATTGTACAGAATTTATCAAGGCACTAAAAACAAGGTAAGCTGATTAATAAGCCCTCCAACCAATAAAACAACTACACGCAGGAATTTCTAATGTGTTTTTCCAACCTATATAGACCAGACTAAAACCCAGTGCCTCTAGATGGAGAATCCACTGGCCTTTTGATGTAAAAACACATGTTGTAGAAAGGGAGGAGCTTATAAAGCTCAGTTTACAGTAAGGGTGGGCAACTTAACATCACCAAGTTTAAAAAGCAGATCAAGGAATGCGAGGGTGGATGGGAAAAATTGCTAGCAGGGAGTCGCCCTTAGTGCTTGTAGTTTTTAGAGGCTTTGAGTCTTATCAGAAAGGATAAAGACTCAGAAGTTCTCTGTGTATCTAAGTATTGCTTAAGAAACAAATTAACCAATGAAAAAAACATGTGAAATGTGCAACTTGGATGATTAAAGTGTCTATCTGCCACATAGAAAAAAAACACAAGGCCAAGCAGATTTCTTAAAACAGAAAACAAAATGGAGCAGGTAAAATATGGAGCAGCTGTATATGTTTATGTAACTCGCATACAAAAAATAAAGATTTACTTTTCTCACCCACTAGGGAGTCACCAACATGTTGTGTCTAGGTAGTAATATTCTCAAGTGCTAGTATCCCACTTAGTAGTCTGACTTCAAGATAATTAGGACTTATGCTCTTAGGATTAGGTCCACCTGGTTCATAAACTATTCTGAGGATGTCATACCCCACAATAGACTATCCCAGGCTCTTCTACAATGACTTAACATTTTAGAATATAATCTATTGCTTTCCCGTGTCATAAACTTCTTAACCAGAGTTGGTTCCAAGTGCTAGAGTTCCTTGTTTTAAAATGATTTTGGTTGACCTTTTCAAGATATCGTTATGTATTTCATCAAAAGTATTTCGGTGGTTAAATTTGTTCCTCAGGAATAGATATTTCTTCCTTTTTCTTGTATGAGTTGCTGTTTGTTCTCTTTTCTTCAGCCACATCTTGTTTTGTTAATGGCCCTGCTGAAAGTTTAAGCTCTAGGTAGGTCAGCTGGAGCCCTGGGCAGTCCCAGCGTGACATCTCTTTGATCCATCTTGATCCATGAGTTGACCACTTGAAAACAAAGAAGAAGAAGAAAGAAAAAAGGGGGCCCATTCCAAAGTTTAGGACCAAGAAAAACCTAATGCCACAAACTGTAGCAAAAAGCTGCATTAACTGTGTGCTATAGGTGCTTAACATTAAGAACATTCATTTATTTCTAGGTGTGATTAATCAGTGACTAATAAATCCATTATTATTATTATTTATTTTTTCATTTATTTTGAAGTTAAACAGTGTTACTTGATATTTTGTGGCTCTGCTCATTCTAAGTTCTATGGCAGATTTGTAAATTGAGTTAGATTAGAGATGGTTGTATATGCCAAGCACGGGGCCTCCCTGAGACATCTGTAGGATACAGGGACCAGAGATAATTTCTGTCATTTATTGGACCATGTCATGTTTTCCAGTGCCTGTATGTTTAAAAAAATCTATGCATGCTGTTGGAGCTGTGACAGGTGGTGATTTATGGCTCCAGAACACTGGATTATATTGTATAACTGACTTGCTCTGTGATGGAGTCCTGTAATCTACTGGTTATGCCTATGAGTATTAAGCATTCTCTAGTACACATCTTTCTGATTTCTGTCACAAAACACTGACCAAGGATCAAATAATTTATTTATTTTGCATTTGTTAACTGGGTTGGTCCAGCTGGGTAAGAATGGGAAAAGCCCCAAACAGACATACAAATACATACAAATAGAGCCAAATTAACAATATTAAAGTGCAAAACAATCTTATGAATACAATGGATAAGAAGAACATAATGTACTCAATGGTACAACATAATGTACATAGCTGTATATACAAAAATTGTAGTAATAGGTTGTAACAGGAGAAACAACAATAATAAATCCAGCAGGTAAGCAGGAAGGAAGTCAAGGTTGTAGGTAATATAATGAAAAGAAACAAGGTATAATTAGATTAGTGGCTAGAAGAAGAAATGTGTAAGTGCAGGGGCTTCAGAACTGAGGGAAAGTATAGTGAGAGTAAAAAGTAGAGAGGGGTGACTGCACAAGGGACCGTAGGTCAGAAGAGGGAATGGTGCAAAAGAAGATAGTAGTAGAGGAGGGATGTAGTGAACTAGAGGGAGGGTACAGAAAGAAGAGCAGTTGGATAAAGTAAGTTATAGAAAGAGGAAAAGGGTCTTGTAGATCAGACTTAGTGGTGAAGTGGGTATGTGGAGAGGAAGGGGTTAAGTAGGATGATAACAGGTACATAAAGGGTTGTTATGGAGGTACACCATCAGGTCATGTTTGAAGTTAGGAAGGGAGGTATGACTTTTAATATGCAGTGGAAGATTGTTCCAGGTGAGGGAGATGGAGTGTTTATAGAGTATGTTACCTATGTTCTTGTTGGGTTTATAGACTTGTAGTAAGAGTTTATCAGAACTGAGCAGGGATCGGGGAGGGGTGTACCAGGAGATCAGGTTGGACAGAGATGGACAGTCAGAGTTTGAATTAAGAATTCTGAAAGCTTGGATCAGCTGACATTTGGTCAGAAGGTGTGGGAATTCGAGCCAGTTTAATTTTATGAGAGCGGAGCAGTGATGGGATTTATAGGGGCTGCTGGTGACAAATCTAGCAGTTTTTATAGGTTTGGTCTAGTTTTGCCAGCAGGTTATTTTGTAGATTGGAAAATAGAGGGGAGCCATAGAGGAGGGCGGGGAGGAGATATTATTGGGCTAGCAGTAGTTTTGAGTTGGGGGTCAGGAATTTGCTGTTTCTGTATAGCATGCCCAGTTTTTGGTGTGTTTTCTTTATAGAATGAAGTATGTGGAGGTCTAGTTTGAGCTGGTCATCTATGATGACACCTAGGAGTTTAGTGTGCAAGTCTAGTGTTATGATGGTGCCATTTAGAGAGGATATGAGAGAGGTGGATTTGTGGTGGGCTAGAGTTTTAGGTAGGAATAGTAAGAGCTTAGTTTTAGAGGGGTTCCAGATAAGTTGATTTATTGGAGAGCCACTTCTCAATAGAGTGAAATGAAGATTGGGTGATATGGTGGAGGTTATTGATAGAGTCATAAATGGAGATCAGAGTTGAATCACCTGCATACTGTATGATAGAGGAGAGGCTGCTGGAAGTGTGTAGGTCATTGGTGAAGAGGTTGAAAAGGAGGGGACCAAGAATTGAACCTTGAGGAACACCATTTGTTTATCTCTTTTACTTTTTGTCCATTCATTTTACTTTACCCAAATCTGATTGTATTCTAGTTACTGGCATTGAGAATGAAGTTGCTTTTATTGCACCAAATGCTCTGAAATATCCCTTCAAATCAGGTAATTTTAAACCTCCTTGAGACAATCAACTTTTCCCAGCAGACTCTTGCCCCCTTTCTCTCCCAAATAAAATCCTTCAACTCTTTATTAATTATTATCTACAACTTCTCCAGGGGTTGATAAAAATATGCCTGAACTTTCTGTAAAACTAAAGGGACTAAAATCATTTTTATTGCTTTTAATCTTGCTACTCATATCCATAGGCAAGAGCTTCCAGTTTCTCAGTTTTTGTATTAACTTTTATTTAGTCCTTTCCCACATATCTTTAGCTGCCATAACTGAATCTTTTTTAACCCGTACTACTAAATACTTAATTTTATCATCTCCCCATAAATATGGATATTACAGTACCAATTCATGTGTGGGTACATAGTTTATAGCTATAGCCTTTGTTTTATCTTCGTTCATTTTACATCCCGAAAAAATGGAACTGTTTTAGAATATTCCACAACACTAAGATGTCCTTTTCTGGTTCCTTCAGGTGCAAAATAATGTCTGCAAATAATGTCAGCTTTTCTTGAATATCATACTAATTATATCCTTCAATTTTTGAGTCCCTTAGTTTCTTTGCCAGTGATTCTAAATGTAATGCAAATAAAGGGGAACCTGTCTAGCTCCTCTGTTCAGACACAACTTAGAGAGGAACCTTCCCACTTTAATTCTTGCCTCTGATCCTTCATGTATCCTTTTTAATTGACTGCAATATTGTATCAGAGAATGAAGATGCCTCCATTGCCCTACTCATAAAATCCCAGTTTACTGTGTTGGATGCTTTCTCTGCATCAAGACACACCAATAGCAGCAGTATTTTCTTACATTCTGTTTCCCTCTGGATCTTCATTGTTCCATTAATGTTATCAAATGTTTGCCTCCCCTCCACTAAACCACACTGGTTAATATCTATCAATTTTGGCATTGTATTTGCCATTCTTCTAGCCATTATAGAGATAAACACTTAAAAATCATGGTTTAGAATTGAAGTGGGCCTATATTAAACTGGATTAGATGAGTCTTTACAGTCTTTAGGTATTGCAGACCCCACAGCTTTTTACAGGATAACAAAATGAGCATGACGCAGTGGTGCAGCAGTTTGCATTGTTGCCTTACAGCAAGAGGTTCTCTGGTTTGATTTATGGCTGGGGTGTCTTCTGTGTGGAGCCTGTATGTCGTCCCTGCATTCATTTGGGTTTCCTCCGGGTGCTCCTGTTTCCTCCCACATTACAAAGACATGTGTCTGGAGCATTTCTCCCCAGGCCTCCGCTGAAAATTGGCTTGTTCCAAGTCGGATTTTCCTGGTAAACAAATGTTAAATAAATAAATAAATGAATTAAAAACCTTCCAGATTTTTTTTCCCTCCTAACTTCCAGACTTTCAGCAGAATACCATCTGTTCCTGGAGTCTTTCCTGTAGATTAGTTACACATCATTATTTTTATCTCATCTCCTCCCATACTGTTAGCAATTGAGCGTAATCTTTCTCTAACCTTGGCATATTTAAGTCTTTCATAACTATTTCAATTTCTTTTTTTTCTTGATCTCCTCACTTCTGTTCTTTATACAAATTTATATTAAAATTTACAAAATATCTCTAATACCTCTACAGGATCTCTGGTTATTTTACTTTCTATAGGCTCCCTAAGTTTGGCAACAGCCTTTTATTCTTTTTGTTCTCTAAATCGTGCTAAAAGTTCTGGTGCTTTGGAGCTATTATTAAAAAACAGTTGCTTAACAGAAATCTTTCTAAACTCTTGCATATTATCCAGGTACTCCCTTATTTTCTCTTTAGCACTCTGCAATTGTCCCCCCTCCTCTTATTCTTTGAGATTCCCTGTATTTTGTAATACGTTAACTTTTGTCAGCCCTTCTAAATAATTCTTATTACTTCTTAACCAGATCTCTTTTTCTTTTATTTCTACCCTGTTTCTAAACTCCACTTTCATTTTATCCCACTCACTAACTAACTTCTGGAGTACTTTCTACATTGCCTAACAACTCCCGGATAATTTCCACTACCCATTCCTTAAATTCCTCTCTTTTTTAACAGGTAAGTGGGGAAGTGCCAGTGTTTGATCTTTATCTTATTACCTTGCATGTTTATCTTAGTAATTACTGGTGGATGATCTGAAATAGTTGTTGGATGTATATCAAAGTTCTCAATTAAATGGACATGTCCTTATGAAATATAATTTTCATCAAGTCTAACGCAGTTATTGTACCTTGGGGAATAATAATAAAATTCGGTTCCGAGTTCCTGCTGTTTAATTTACATCTTTCATACTAAATATTTTCATAAATTTCTTCAGAAATCTACCCTCTTTTGTTACATTTTTCCTTCTAGCCCCCCCCCAGCTACATCTATATTGTTGCAAATCAAATTCCAGTCTCTGCCTCTAAGTAATATTCCCTGCTGAAAGCTGATTATTTCTCCCCAAAAAGTTTAAGCTCCAAAATTGCAGTTTTAGGAGGAATATAAATTATTTATTTTATTTATTTTACATTTGTTTACCGGGCTAGTCCAACTGGATACATGTCCATTTTCAGTGGAGGCCCGGGGAGAAAAGCTCCACTACATACTACTTAACAATATAAACATATACATGAATATACAATAATAGGAAAAAACATATGCTTTAAACCTACGACAGGTTGTATAGACATTTGAGTACAATATGAGGCTTAGCAGGGTAAAAAAAAAAAGTAAAAATGATAAACTTAGATACTCTGTTGCAGTTTGTGGTTAAGAAGAAAGAGAAAGGGAGTTAAGGAATCAGATAAAATAGAATAGAAAAATGTCTAACCAGGGTTATTGCATGAGCATAGCCAATGGTTGGTTAGGAAGGATTTTAGTTTAGTTTGAAATAGAGGGAGTGAAGTTAGGGTTGTGAGGCCTTGTGGTAGCTGGTTCCATATTTTGCCAACTGAGTTGGAAAATGTGGAGTCACCTGCTGAGTTTTTAGCTAGGGAAGTTTGGATCAGTATTTTGTTAGTGGAGCGTAGGTACTTCTGATTGTTATAGGGTGTTATGAGGGTGGAGAGTATTGGAGTGTTGTCGGGGTGATGAAGGGCATTATGGGCAATAGTGAGTTGATAGTATTGTATAAGGTGGGGTAATTCCAGCCACCCTAGTTTTTTAAGATTTAAACAATGATGAGTTCTATATGGAGAGGCAGTAGCAAATCTGGCAATGTTATATGATGTAGCTAGTTTGTTAAGATTATGCTTAGAAAGATTTGTGTATATGGAGGAAGCGTATAATAGGGTTGAGATTAAGTGGGTTCTAGCTATTGTAGTTCTGGCTTCAGGAGTAAGAAAATATTTGATTCTGTAGAGAGAGCCTAGTTTTCTGTTGGTAGATTTTATTGTAAAGTTAATATGGTTGTCAAATCTTAATTGATTGTCAATAGTAATACCCAAGAGTTTTGTTGTTTGGTCAGGAGAGATAATGGTGCCATTATTGGATGTAAGTGTAAAATGGATAGAGGGAGACAAGTGGGTGGGTGGAAAGAGCAAGAGTTTGGTTTTCTTGGGGTTGAGGAGAAGACAATGATTAGAGAACCATTGCTCTATAGTTGTGAAGGTTTTTTGTGTGAGAGAGTGAAGTCCTGTCTGCGTTGAGGCTGAGCAAATGATAGTAGTGTCGTCTGCATATTGAATGCAAGTTGTTAGTGGAGTAGCTACATGAAGTTCATTTATAAAAATGGAGAACAGTAGAGGACCTAAAATAGAGCCCTGAGGGACACCTATAGAGGTGGGGAGGAGATCAGAGAGCTGGTTGTCCCACAGAACTGCCTGTTTTCGGTTATCTAGATAGGATGTGAACCAGCTTAAGGCAGGATTATCTAGAGACAGGGACTTTAAACGATGGAGGAGAAGTGTGTGATTGACCATGTCAAAGGCTTTGGACAGGTCTACGAAGAATGCTGAAGAAGGAATATTATTGTTGTGTTTTTTGTTAATTGAGTCGATGAAGGATAGTAAAGCAGTACTCGTACTATGGTATGGTCGAAACCCATGTTGGCAATTAGCTAGGAGATTATAGTTTAGTAGGTGATTTTGTAACTGTTTGTGGATGCATTTCTCCATTATTTTTGCAAGAGGAGATAGTAACGCTATGGGGCGGAAGTTAGAATACTCAGTAGAGTCACCTCCTTTGAAAAGAGGGATAATGTAAGAGATTTTCCAGACTGATGGAATTGTACTTTCTTCTATGGTCCTGTTGATCAGTATAGAGATGGGGTATGCTAAGGCTTTTGCACCTAGTTGGAGGTATTATGCTGGTAATCTGTCGGCAGAGGGGGTCGTAGGTTTTAGTTTATAAAGTAAGGACAGTATATGAGAAGGAGGTATGGGTTTAAGGTGAAATGGGGGGAGAATAGAGCTAGGGGTAAATAGTTTGGAGGTATCTGGGCTTTGTTGATTAGCTAGCTTTAGTATGGCTGAAGTGAATAAAGTGTTAAAGCATTAGCTGTTTGTAAGGGGCAGTCGGGGTTAGAGCCAGACGGGTTTGGTGTGGCAACTTTACCAGGGGATAACAGTTTATTGATAGAGGTCCAAAGTTTATGTGGGTGGTGAAGGGAAGATTGCTGAAGCTGAGTATAGAAGTTCTTTTTATCTTGTATGATGGCTTTTTTTGTCATATTTCTCTGTTGTCTAAAAGTGACATTATCAGTTAAGCTTTTTGTGGTTCGCCATTTAGCCCAGGCTTTATTCCTACTTAGGATTAGTTTCTTAGTGTTGTTTGAGAGCCATTGCGCTGTTTTCGATTTGACACGTATAGAATGCATTGGGGCATGATGTTCAAGGATAGTGAGAAAAGCATTATTAAAGTAACTAACAGCTTCATCTATTGGGAGAGATTTAAGAGGTGACCAGTTGACTAGCATAAGTTCATTTTGAAACAGACTGAGGTCATAATATTTTTTACTACGGAATGATCTGACTTGGATGGGGACAGTAGTACAAGTTTTATGCCTAAAAATGTAAGTTAGGGAGTGGTCACTGAGGTCATCTGGGAGAGTTCCTGTTGTATATTTTTGCTGAGGACTATTTGTTAATATCCAGTCAAGTATACTTTCTTTGTTATTAAGTTTGTTTATTCTTGTTGGGGAATTTATTATTTGAGAGAAGCCATGCAGGTTGATAAGGGTGGATGGATTAGTATGTTTACATAAGTTCCAGTCAATATTAAAATCCCCTAAGAGTATTGTTTCTTGAGGGTGATTTAGTGAGAGCCAGTTTAATAGGTCTTCTAATATGATAGGATTTTTACCTGGGGGAAGATAGGTACAGATAATATTTATTGTTTTGTGTGGCTGGAGTTGCAGTTTTGTGATAATTATTTCCATTTTAGTGTCAGAAGGAAGGTTATGATTTGTTTTACTTATTTGCAGTCCAGTTTTATGGAGTATAGCAACCCCACCACCTTTTTTGTTTAAGCGGTCTTGTCTTAGGATATTGTAGCCTGGGGGAATAATCTCATTGCCTTTTATTGTAGGTTTGAGCCATGTTTCAGTTAGACAGAGTATATCGAACTGTTGGACATCTAGAAGAGCATGAATTTGTGGTATTTTATTACAAATGCTGCGTATATTTAGTTGGGCAATTGATAGTGATTTGGGGGGTTTAGTAGATATTGTTGGGTTTCTTATGAATGGGTGACAGAGGGTATTGGGGATGGGTTTGGACCAGGGTTGGGGTGGATATCGCCATCTATTAATGAGCAGAATAATATAGGGTTGAAAAGTTGAGGGGGTTTGCAGTAGTAGTTAAGTTTTTTAAGGCTGTAGATATGGTATTTAATGTGAGAAAGGCGGTGATATTTAGGTTGAAGGTAGGAGGTTTTGTGGATGGTATTAAGATAGCTTATAGGTAAGGCTAGGGGAGATGTTAGGGTATGTCTGCTTGGGATTATAAGAGTAAAGGGTAGGGGTTGTTCATAGGAGGTTAAGAGATAGGTAGAGGTAAGAGTAGTTAGGAGAGTTAGTAATAGCAAAGGTTGAATTTGCTTAGACATGTTAAGAGGGCCTGTGCAGGGATGTAAATGAGTGTATTAAGGGAAGATTGGTCAGGGAGTAGATAGGTGTGGGAGGGGGGAGACTATATAGAAGGGGGTGGGGATGAGTATAGGATTTGATTGGTTGTGAAGAAGGAGGGGTGTGTCCTTGAGGATTTGATTGGTTGTGAAGAAGGAGGGGTGTGTCTTTGGGGGCAGGGAGGGGAGCGGAGTGAGCCCGAAGGGCGAACAGAGCGGGAAGGCACAAAGACTTTTGTGTGGCACAGAAAAAACCATCAGTAAAGTGGGGAAACAGCAGGTGGGTTTGAAACAGGTATAATTGTATATGTAATGTAACCTAGTAAATTAGCCTATGTGTACATGTAATAAAGAGTAATTAAATTGAAGCTATGGTGATGTACAGATTTGGGGTATTAGAGTTAAACAGGAGGGTGATAGGCAGGGTCCAGAGAGAAAGAGACAGTACAAAGGTTAGGCAAAAGATAAAATGAACAATATAGGGGAGTTAGAAAATAAGACAGAAGGGAGTAAACCTGATAGTACAAGGATGCCACCTAGTGGCCAAAGGAATAATTACAAAAGTGATACAGGTGCGAAAGGGGTAATAGTGGAAGTGATTAAGGCAGAAAGAGTTTGGATAAAAGAGATAGAAGTTACAAAAATAGGTGTGAGGAAACTGATAGAAGAGGGTCTGGAGTAGAATAGTGATGGGGACTGGGGATATTGGCTGCTGGCAGTCCTTGGCAGGTAGCTAGAGTAGGGTACACAGGTCAGAAAGTTTGTATTAAACATTTATGAATGACATACTTTCACAGTCTGTTGGAAAGCTATAACCAAGGTTGGAGAGTTGTGTCTCAGTAGCCAAGGTTCAGGTCTTCCAGGAGGGCTGAGGCAGAGATGTGGTTTTTGTGGGGTCCACCTAGTCAAACTACTAGAATAGCAGCGAAGAAAGAAGAAGATAGTAAGGCAAAACAGAGTAAAATATTTGATAGCAATTGTCAGTTATAAGCAATGTATACTTAAACAAAAAATACTAAACACTAATATACATAGGATTAAATTGCTGGTTAGACAAACAGCTACTAGGCATACATAATGAAAACTTAACAGCAGCAATGTGAGTAAGCAAACGTACATAAGATATTACAGTCAGAAAAATATGTTTGAGATTTAACTCAAATAAAAGCAAGGAAAGGGGCTGTGCTTTAAATGGCGACAAAAGGAATCATAGCGCAACTCAACCAGGCTATCAGGCATGTATATAGAAAGGACTCAGAATACTTGCAGAGAACTTTCAGTGAAATAGTCTACCTGAATATTTTCAGCAACTAAAAAGGCGCCAACTGAGGGATAGCGCTGAGCGTGCAAGGTAAAGGTATGACTAATACAATCCTCATACATGCGTAAAGCGCACAGACCGGTAGAAATAAGCTAGATTATGAGCAATACCTGGACAGCGAAACTACGATGTTCCACAGTTAAAGTACTAAACAAATATTCAGTCAGCTAGTATTATAAGGAATACATAATTTACAATACTATCAATGTATACAGAAAATCCAGATAACGCTAAGGCAGAACAGAGCAATTAATTGCGCAATATGCCGCCCTTTAGTTCGGGATGTAAAGCACGCTACAAACACATCAGTTCATCACCAGCGAGATGCTAAGGCCGAACAGAGCAAATTAATAGCGCAATATGCCGCTCTTTAGTTCGGGATGTAAAGAACGCTACAAACACATCAGTTCCTCAACAGCGAGATGTAGCATAAATGAAGCAAAGGCAAAGCAAAAACAGTAGATAGTTGCAAGTGGTTCAGTAACAAGTTAGCAACGCTAACAGACAAGTTAGAACATTAATATTTCCACATTCAGACTATCAAGCACAAATGTTCAAAGGAGCATCACAGTTTATGTTAGGTTCAAACGCTCATCATGGGTACACAGCGTCAAAACTAATCATTTACTGAAAAAAAGTAGATACAGTAATAAATCACTTAAAACAACGGGCTAAATAACATCTTACTTTGGGTTCCAATCCAGCACCAGGCTCGGGACGCACAACAGCCAAACTGTTCGGGGTAAAGAAAAGATGGCGTCCAGGGAGATAGGGATATATTTATAGGGTAGCGCAGAGAGCTTGGGGGAGGGTATGGAAGGAAGAGCACAGGTACAGGTCGTAGGCGGGAAATATGGGTAAAGGAGAGTAGTTGAAAACAGGAAGGGGGTGGGCTGCAGAAGTGGGAGGGGTGTAGAGATGTAAGCGTAGGTGAGATAAGTGTGTGAGAGGAGGAAGAGGGGAAATAGGTAGGCTACAGCGCCTTAAGGTAGAAGCAGTATTCAAAGACTTTTGTGTGGCACAGAAAAAACAATCAGTAAAGTGGGGAAACAGCAGGTGGGTTTGAAACAGGTATAATTGTACATGTAATGTAACCTAGTAAATTAGCCTATGTGTACATGTAATAAAGAGTAATTAAATTGAAGCTATGGTTATGTACAGATTTGGGGTATTAGAGTTAAACAGGAGGGTGATAGGCAGGGTCCAGAGAGAAAGAGACAGTACAAAGGTTAGGCAAAAGATAAAATGAATGATATAGGGGAGTTAGAAAATAAGACAGAAGGGAGTAAACCTGATAGTAAAAGGATGCCACCTAGTGGCCAAAGGAATAATTACAAAAGTGATACAGGTGCGAAAGGGGTAATAGTGGAAGTGATTAAGGCAGAAAGAGTTTGGATAAAAGAGATAGAAGTTACAAAAATAGGTGTGAGGAAACTAATAGAAGAGGGTCTGGAGTAGAATAGTGATGGGGACTGGGGATATTGGCTGCTGGCAGTCCTTGGCAGGTAGCTAGAGTAGGGTACACAGGTCAGAAAGTTTGTATTAAACATTTATGAATGACATACTTTCACAGTCTGTTGGAAAGCTATAACCAAGGTTGGAGAGTTGTGTCTCAGTAGCCAAGGTTCAGGTCTTCCAGGAGGGCTGAGGCAGAGATGTGGTTTTTGTGGGGTCCACCTAGTCAAACTATTTCACAGTATAAATACATGCCAATGTAACCCTCATCCGTTACCATTAGCGCCTTACTATGACAAATCTGCCATTATTATTTTCTTTCCTGTTCTCTTATTACTGGAACTTCTTTGGCAATTAATATAAGTACTCTTTTTTTTTTTTTTCTTTCTCCCTGATATTCTGCAGAATATCCATTCTGAAATCCTTTCTTTATCAAATTGAAATGCTTGTTCTTTCCAAATGTGTCTGCTGTAGCATTGCTATTTGCAATCTACATTTTTTAATATAATTAAGTATTCTTTCCTTTTTATCTATACTTGTGAGACCATTCACATTCCAAGATAATATGGAAAGAGTCACCATTATGTTAAGAAGTCATTATTCCCTCCTATTATACATGGCATTTTTTAAATGCCTCATTCTAGCTTTTGTGATGCATGTACCCATTAATGTTTGGTAGGTTAGTTGTTTATATAGTTTTTTTCTTATCATCACCTTTGGAACCTTTGTCACATTTTGCAAAACTTTTTGTTTTAATAAAAAACCCTCAAAAAAGAAACCAAGCACATCCCAGAACCCACTCATAACTGTGTATGTTTTCAAATAAAGAAGTTTAACCCTCCTAACAGAAACATTTGTGCTAAATAGCTGCTAACACAGGCATTGGTTAACCTGAAATTGAGGTTGCCCAAGCTAAGATGCATGTTATTGCTTGTATGTCAACTTGCACTAGTTGGTGTCTGTTCTTTTTTATCATTATTCCCCCTTTCCCAGATGTGAAAACTACTTGCATAATTTCAGAAATCGTTAACTTTTAGCCTCAAAGAAACTGGTGTTCTTTCATTGCCCTATTATCAGCTTGTTTCCATGAAAAAGATAAATGAAGTCCTCTGTTGCAGCCTGAAAGACAAGTTGAAACATTTATTGCTAAAGGAAAACTTATTATATTTGGTGTTCTCATATTTACTTGTTTCCACTTATTTTTTTTTTAGTAGACTAAACCAATGACCTTAATCCAGGCATTCACCTATGTGGATGTAAGAAAACATCCAAGTAAAAAAAGCAGACCAAGCAAATAAAGAATGGTAATATCAAAATACCAAACCAAGAAAACAAAAATACACTGCTCAACGCAGCCAAGAAATAAAATCACTGAGAGTTTATTAAAGTAAACAAAAGTAGGTAAGTGCTTCCGTGCATACAAGCTGCACTTCATCAGACCATAATGCAACATAAGGAACACAACCATTAATAATAAAAAAATTAAACAATTAACAAATCACATAAGAAAATCAATGAAACAATCCCCTTGCCTTCAATACAGGTCTTAAAGGTATATTGCCATTCAAACCAGGATTCCTATGTGCTTGATGGGTAGTGATCCATCAAGGAGCACTTCGTCTTACCTACATAGAAAGAGGTGCAGTTCCTGCAACATGCCAAATAAACTAAATCACAACTACCACAATCAGCATAAAACTTTAAAACTTGGGAGTAAATATAAAACCATTAGTCGGATGGTTGTAGGTCTTGTAGATCTTGAGAGAATGTATTCTGGAACATTACAGTTGTGTAAGAAGAGAGGCTGTAACAAGTGCATTACATAGACATGTTAAAGATCATCCAGGTCATATTTTTAATTTCTTGGTTCTAGAGTTTATTAATATTTGACCTCATGGTGGAAATATTGTTAATAGAGTAGAGGTAGCTGAGACTAGATCCCTATGTTGCATTATGGTCTGATGAAGTGCAGCTTGTATGCACAAAAGCACTTATCTACTTTTGTTATTTTAATAAACTTTCAGTGATTTTATTTCTTGGCTGTGTTGAACAGTGTATTTTTGTTTTCTTGATGTAAGAAAACATATCAGCTCTACATATATTATGAGCTTTGTACTTTTACACCCACCTCAAAAAATCAAGATTACAGTTTATTAACTTAAACGTGTTTTGCCTAGCTTTTCTTCTCTTTTTGCACTGTACTGCCTACATTTCTTAATACAAAAAAAGAAAGAAATGGAAGAGGAAGTAAAAAAAGCAAAACAAAACATTTATTTACTTTAATAACAATCACATACAAAACTAAAAATATTTAATGTAAAATATGCAATTTATATTGTGAAAACTTTCAAAGAAATACTGTACATGAAAAACTTGTACTTACAGTCCCCCTCATTCCTTCCAAAAATTAATGACATGAAGTGAGGCAAATGCCTTTCACTTCCAGATAATTTTAACAAAGTCAAAAAAGTCCACTCTTTCTACTTACTGTTATATAGCCATTGTTTCACAAATATGATCGATGCTTTGCAGTGTCATGTTTATTCACCACTTTCCACGTTACTCGTTTTCTTCCTGTTAGTCTACATATCCGAACACCAGATTCTGGTTCAGTTCCATGGGGCTTCCAGTTCTCCTGGTTACCTCCTGTGCTTTTTTCTGTTTCCAAGACATTTTCCTTTGAACAGTTGTAAAGGTTTCAGTGGCAGAGTCTCCCTGTGCACTTTTTAAAACCAGAAGAATGAAAAGCACAGTCCCCTTCTACATGAGAGCTCATTTCTGTTTGACAAAGTTTTGCATTTCTTCCTTAGCCTGTTCTGCATCAAAGAATGACTTTGATCCTCTAGGAAAAATATATTCTGAAGACATCTGGCTAGAGCAGCTTGAATCTCACACCTGCCTCTTGACTTTCCGTGATTACTGGAATAAATTTGTCTCTCCTGCCTGGTGTACAGTGAATAACCACTTTCCAAAACATTCTACTGTCTTCAACTTTTAATACTTTGCCCTTTTTCTATAGTTTTGTCATTTTCAACTCTTCCTGCTGGTAGGTTTGGATCTTTACTAGTAAAGGTTTTTTTCTTGGTTTGTTTTTCATGGCCTTATTTGGAGCATACACATGACGTATCCTTTCAATTAACAGTTTCTGCTGTGGAATACTAGTTCACTTGGTTATGTGTGCCTTGACAAAATGAATACAGATTTTCCCTACATGCAGAGTCATCTAATTCTACCATTTTTTGAATCATGTCGTCTTGCGCAGTCTCATACTCAGCCACATACCTTTCAACTTTACAGATTTTCACAGAATATACAGATTTTTGCCTCATATTTTTGGTCTTTTTTTCATAAAATGGTGGTTTTCTGGCAAATACTGGCAAATCATTAAATAAGTTTGAAAATAATGACAAGACATTTGAGTTTTAGACTTCATACCCTTCAGAAAATTCATGCTAATGCACAGCTTTTATTCTATCAACATTCTAAGTTTGTAAGAGCAAGATTTAAAAATTGTCCCTATTTGTGGGCCTTTGTTCTACTTTTATTTGTCTTTGTCCAGATTTCTTGCTCTAAGAGGTCAAGAGGTATGCTCAGCCAGCCTTTTCTTCATTTCAAACTTTGATTTTTGCAGTTTTATCAGCTCATCTTAATATCTGTTTAAAGCTCCTTCCATTTTTTCCAGCTTTTTGTTAAATTTGAATGTATTTGAGTCGATATATTCCTTCAGAGTTTTGTTTATTTTAATCAGCACTGAGCACATTTGACTTATTTTTCCCTCTAGATTACAGGCCATTTATTGAACCAGACCTGGAGCTTGAGCTGTTTTTTGCTGAATAGCTGCAAGATTCTTGCCAGTCAGTGATTTCTCTTCACCTTTTCTAGTTGATTTTCTTTCAAGCTCTCTTAATTTCTTCTTTCCAGGCATCCAAGCAGTGTACTCACTAGCCAGTAACTGAATTTTACTCAAATTGACAGTATCTGTGGCTGCATTTTCTCAGCTTCTGTTTTCACACTGAGAAATCTGAAGTCAAGCTGTTGATCAATGTGCAGCCGTCTTGGTCCAACCCAACTCTTTTTCTGTTCTACAAATTGTAATGATGTTTGTCAGACAAATCTTCTTAGGCTTAGCATCCTTAGAGATAGGTAGTGAAATTAAACCAATACTCTTATATGCACATTTATATATCTACTCACTTGTATTCCTGAACCTTTATTACATCTGACTGTAATCAACTTTTATGCTTTGTCATACTGACTTGTTATATGGCTTTAAGCTTTTTAAAGATATTAGTATTTTAAATTTGTATTAGGAATTACTGTTAATTTTGTTGAGCTTTTCTCCCCAGGCCTCCGATGAAAAGGATCAGTCACCTGGCCAGATTATTACCAGCCAACAAATGGAATACAAATACTATTCACAAACTACTTTATCTTTAACAGCCTGGTAAACTTTGCATAATTCTACCTCATTCAAAATTATATTTAAGTGATAATATCTGCAGACTTTCATCATCTGTCTTGTTCAGGATTTTCCTAAATCGTCATGTCAGAATTATTTCAATACTTTCCAGTTTTGCCTTTTGTATATTAGTTTAACAGCAAAATTAACAACTGTATTCCAGTGTGGCCTTACTAAGGATGCATAATGGAACCAAAACAGTTCATCTCCTAGAAGACATCTTAAACAAAAGGATTTCTTTATTAAGAATGATATGTTTGCATAAATTAAAATTCTGACCGGTTAGTGTCCCCAGATCTTTATCAACGTTTAAAATACCATTGTTCAATGAACATCTCCTTGAGATATTAAAATTGCAAAAATACATAAATACAGATGATCGTATAATTATATAACTATGCATTTGATGTCAGTTTTAATCATCCCTCAACCATTGGGTTTGGATCTGACCCTCTGATCCAACTCTGCCATTATTTTCAGCTCGTGGCCCCTAACAAACTCTGGAGCTGTTCCCTTACCCATAATGCTCTATCTCCTAACATACCTCAGATCTTATTTTTTGCTTTTGCGTTCAGACGTGGTCGCCGTGAGCTCTCAAGCTTAGTATAGTGTTTTTGCAGGTCAGTCTAACTTTATTGTATTTATCCTTTTTTGTATTTTATATGTAAATATATTACTTATTTTATGTTAGTTACTACCTTACCTCCTTTGCCTACACTTTTGTGCATTACTTATTACCATAGTTGGCAAACATTTCTTCTTCTCCTTTTATATACATTGTGTGTATTCATGATACCATTGTTTGTATCTGTCTCTTCTTTATCTGAACATAAAAAAAAAAACAAGGTCTGGATTCCTGAAACTTTATTTCAAACTCCTAGTGACTTGATAGTCTTCCAGAGAGTAGATCAGAACATAAAAACAATACACATTTAAATTCACGTATCATTAATTAATTAACCTATCAAAAATAATGCATTTAAGAGAAATTTCTACACCAGTTTTTGATGTAACTTTCAGTATTTAAATTCCCTGAGTTAAAAAGTTAAAAAAGTAAACTGCTTCCTTGTGCCTGAATAAGTATTCAAGAGACTTTACTGTCATCACAAAACTTGTTCTAAAATAGAACATTTAATGCTAAGAGCATTGCACGTATGTGCAATGGAAAAATGTTTAGCGTCTTGATTTTCATTTTACCAAATTTGATTATACTCAAATGTTCTTGCATCCTACATTTAAATAAGGCTTAAAACTGTCAGACTGTCCAAGCCTAAAATGTCTTATGCACATAGCAAAAATCGTGCAGATTACTAGATTCATAGTCACTTTAGAAAACCAAGGGGACTAGTCATGTGGCTAATCGAGCTAGTACTTTTCCTTGTAATAATTATTCTACATTGCAGAAGTTATTTACAAATTAACAATATGAATTTCAGCTTAAATCACATTATTTAAACCTGGTTTAAACATGGCAGCTAAATGAAACTGCCAAAACAGTTCCCAGACTTATAACATTGCCTCCTCTAACATCCATTTTACATTTTTATGACTAAAAAAAGTAAACTTCTTAAAGTTTAAAGACACATTTTGTTAGGGCATTTTATTTGTACTATAATTTTTATTAGCATATCTTTATTCATAAATATGCTCAGTTACTCTACACTTATTTTTACCCATATAATAAACTGCTTATCTAGTACAGCTAGCTAAATACACTAACCCTCTGGATTGACATGTAAAATGTGCTTTCAAGGAAAGCATTTGCTTGCTGTTTGCCACAGTAAAAAATGGTGAACTACTTATAAACATGCACTGTGCTTAGGTACCACAGGGGGATGTCCCTTTTCTTATAAAAGGAATGGAAATAATAATGTAACTAATTCCAAACCTTTTAATATTGGCTCCTTTCCTGTAAACTACTTTAGAGCCACTACCTATAGAGATTCTGATTCCCTGAAATTATTTTCCAATTTTCCTTAACTAAATTATCAAACATGCATCCATTGAGTGAATTAAAACTAATGCTTCTGTTTAAGAAAAAAACTTTTAATATTGCTTGAAACTTAGAACATCTATATTCACATATTTCCTTTTTAAATTACAATGAAAACCTCAGGATAACCACTTTCCAAACAAACTGACTTAAGATCAAACTCTTTACATAAAATTTCATCATCAGGTGTTAACCTTCCTGTTATGAAAATTGTTCTTTAATTATGTTGTTCTTATTGAACATTGAATTAGCACTTTTATAATGTAAATACGATTAGCAAAAGTGTACTTTCTAAAAATTCTTAACCCCAAATTCCAGAAGCTACATCTCTTTAAATAGTAGTAGCTAAATAGTCCATAAATTCTTCCTTAATCTTCCATGTAAATCTTTAAAAAAAAAAAGTACTTGACTCTAAATTGTCAATAAAATTCCACAGTTCATGAGTCGTTCCTTAAATAAAAAACAAAAAAAACCACTAGTACTCAACAAAAGAGCTACAAAAAACTATTTTCTCTTTAAAATGTAGGATTGTACACAAGCATCATCCCTTTCCTCTAATACTAAATGAACAGAAACTGGAGACACTGGGGCCCCTGTTGACACTTCTTTGACTTGCTGATATATATATCCTTTTCAGAAATGAAAAAATATATAATCTGAAGTTGTTTTTCATTTGGTCTTCAACCTGTGGGACTCAGATCTGGCATTGATCCGACTTGGCCTGATACTCCAGGATCAGAGCTGAAATCCAAGCTCCTCCCCTACCCATAACACCCTGTTCTCCCTCTTCCCATCAGATCTCGTTTGCTGCTTGTTTGAACAGCATGGGTCACCGCGTCTGAGCTCCTCCAGGATTATTTAGCAGCATCCATTGGATAACAGTTGGTTACCTTTTTTCTCCTGATATCTCTTTCACTGTCCTACCCTTTTTCTTTTTTGTGTTGGTGCGCTTTCTCTGTCTTTCATTAAAAAAAATAAATAAATCTTCTTCTTCCTTCTCTTTCTTCTGGTAGTGTGTGCGTGTGCGCGAGTGTGTGTGCACGCGAGTGCGTGTTCGTGCGCGTGCATGCATCTTGTTCCCATGGCTGAACTTCCAAAGCCGGCCAAGTTCATGAAATGCATGGAGTGTGGGCATAAGATCCCTCCATCTAATGCCTACACTCTGTGGTGTGCTTGGGAACAGCCCAGCTGGATTCCTCCTGTTTGATTTGCGTGGGATTCAGCCAATGTGCTTATCGATAGGAGGGACAAGCTGATTTTGAAGGGTCTTTTGGCTCCTTCCTCAGAGGTTTCTCCTTTCATCCCATCCACTTCTGGGACTCAAACTCCCACCAAGAAGTCTGGGGACAGGAACTGGGACAGGCCTAGGTATTGGGATCATCATAAGAAAGGTCCCCATGACCACTCTTCCTCCTCCAAGCCTCCCATCAAATTTAGGCCCATGGTGACTCGGGACTCTGTTTGGCTCCATTCACCCCATTTTTCCCCAGAGCCGGAGAGTTCCCAACCAAAGTCCCCTGTCTCTGCCTCTCCTTGGCACCATTCCAGGCCATGGTTGGTGGCTTTTTCTGTCTGGTCAGCTCGCAGCCTGTCTGAAGCTGAGGTGGACAGGATGATGATGAAGTTTCTCCGGGCTGAGGTACAACTGGGGGTCTTGCCTGCTCCATCCCACTCCGGAGCCTTGAGCACACAACCTAGTTTTTTGTAGCCTTTTCTTCTTCGATCTGACTTTCAGCTTTGGAGTTCTTGGGCCTGAAGTTTTCCAGTGTTGCGTTGTTGGTGGTCACTTGTACCTTGACACCAACAGTTACCTTGAGTGGTTAGACTCTGATGTCATTGGACCTTACCAACTCTCGGAGCCATAGCTTCAGTGTTTGCTCCGAGAGGTTGGTGTCAGCTGGGAGGTTTTCAGAACTGCCCCTTCCCCTCGGGGCTTTGGTGCTGGGAAGCTTGGCTCCGACTCCACCCTTCAACACTGGTGGTGATGGCCTTCGAGGCCCCCATGCTGGCGGCTTTGGCTCCGACTGCCTTGTCTTCCGGGATCTGCTCACCTTCGGCCTTCAAGGTGGTGGAAAGGGTTCTCTTGGCTCGTTCGAGAGCCTTAACACTTTCATGCTTGGACCATGCACTTGCTCCTGTTTCTGGAATGGAGTCATCCGTTCTGCCCCATCTAGGGCAGCCTGTTGCCAGACCGCCTCAGGATCCCTTGACGCTTTCAAGTCCTGTCCGGAGTATCCCCCCTGAGTAGGTACCTTGGAGGCACACATGTAAGAGGAGGAACTTAGATTGCCCCCTGGAATCCCTCACAGAGGATATGGATTTAGATGAAGAGGAGAAGTCCCTCCCGATCACCCTCTGATGATATTTTCTTTGGGGATATCATGGAGATCTTGTGTCAGAGAAGCTGGTGGTCATCCCTTAAACCCAAACCAGATGAGTCCATATTCCTGGAGTCATTTGGCACAGGGCCATCTACATCTTGGGGTATCCCACCCTGCGGATCCTTTGGTGGATCTCTTCTTCCACAAGGCATGGAAGAAACCAGACATGGTGGAGCCCATTCCTAAGCGCCCCCTCGGACAGGCTCCATTGGTCCAAGTGTTACCCGGTCGATGCCATGGTGGTGCTGGCTGTCACCAAGAAAGAGCTGGCCCAAGAGAGCTCCTTTGCCCATCCTCTAGACAGGGAGTCTAGGGCAGTGGATTGCTTTGAGAACAAGTGTATGCTTCAGCCTCCTTTGCTCTGCTTGAGCTAAACTATTTGGCACACGCCATCAGACTGCAGAGAGACCTGGTGAAGGAACTCAGTGCATCTGCCCCGGGGTCCATGGTGGAGGAAGAGAAGAAAAGAAGGTCTTTTCTTCCTGACTGGCCACCCTGACAGCTGTTTCGCAAACAACCATGAGACTACTTTCTTATGCGACTGAGGATGCCTTGAGGATGGCCAGAATGGGAGTTGCTATTAGGCAGCACACCCGGTTCTGGCTTTGTGGCTTTTCAGAAGCCTTTAAGGCATCTTTCATGAATGCCCCATTTGATAGGTCCACTTTGTTTAGGCCTACTGCTCATGACACTCTTACCCAGATCACGAAAGATGGGAAGAGATTGTCTGCTGTCAGGATTTGCTTCTGTACCCCACAATGGACCTTTTTTTAGGAACCAGCGTGGGAGAAACCAGTTATGGTTTCGGAAGTCTCATGGCTTTTCCCAGGACGTTCAGGGTCAATCTTCCCCCAGGGGAAGGGGGGAAATGAAAGACGCCGGCCATGTGGCAAAGAGGGTCCGAGGAGCCAAGGGTCTTGAGATTTGTTCTCGGACAGACCTTTTCCAAAATCCTGAGGGATTGCCTGACTGCTCTACTCTCTGCACCCAACAGCCTGGGAATCCATCACAAAATGATCATTGTGTGCTTTACATAATATCCAGAGGCTGTTCCATCCTGTTTCTTCATCCCCCCCACTGTAAAGAGAAACCTCCCTGATGTTTCCACCCAGTCAGTGGGAGGCAGCAGCCATAGAAATTGTCAGGCTGCTTAAGAAATGAGTCATCCAGACTGTTCCCCCAGACCAGTCTGGATCAGGCATTTATTCCAGGTTCTTTTTGGTGCCAAAGAAAATGAGGGACTTCAGACCCATTCTGGATCTTACTGCCCTGAACCTGTCCATTGCCAAAACAAAGTTTCAGATGCTCACTCTCCAATCCTTTCTGCAGAGCAAGACTGGATGTTCTCGGTGGACCGTCAGGATGTATACTGTCACATAAAAATTAACAGGTGCTCCAGAAGTTCCTTCCCTTCCAGCTGGAAGCCAATAATTTCCAATTCAGAGTACTCCCCTTTGGAATCACCACAGCCCCCCCCCCCGGGTGTTTATCATAGTGATGGCGGTAGTAGTGGCTCACGTGAGACTGCTGGGATTTCAGGTCTTTCCTTACCTGGACAGTTGTCTCCTCTCTGCTCAAACCAGACATCGACTTCTTCAAGCCAGGGATTACCTTCTTCATTTAGCTCCTTCCTTGGGCATAATGATCAATCTGGCCAAATCTAATTTGTTACCTGTTCAGCTATTGGATTTTGTAGGTACTTGGTCGGACACATTGTAGGGCAGGGCGTTTCTTCCTCCAGACAGGTTACTATTACTTCAGCAACAAGTGACATCTCTTCTACAAACCCCAATCCCCCCAGTAGGTATGGTTCTCCAGGTATTGGGGTCCATGGCGGCCACAGTAACCCTATTACCAACTGCTCTCCTACACATGAGGATCCTGCAATGGACCATAGCAGTGCAGTGGTCTCTACTTGACCTTCCTCTCTCATATCTGTTTTGATTATCCTGGGCCTGTTAGGACTCTCTCTGGTGGTGGCTTCAGTCTCCAGACCTCCTCCTGGGCCACCCTTTTGTTCTCCCTTCCCCCTTGACCATGGATGCCTCCCAGCTCAGGTGGGGGGGGCACATCCCCCTTGGAGACCAATCTGCATATCAATGTCCTGGAGATGAGACCAGTGCTTCTGGTGGTGCAAGCCTTTCAGACCTTTCTTCCCACTCCGACAGTTGCTATCCAGAAGGACAACATGTCCATTGTGTGGTATATCAACAAAGAGGGGGGGTGCAGATCATATTCCCTTTGCCGCAAGGCCATGAGATTGTGGCAGTGGGATATCTCTTCTAGCCATTTTCTGGTGGCAGTGCACATTCTGGGAAATCCAACATTCTAGTGGACAGGCTAAGCAGAACTATTCTGATGCCCTATGAGTAGTCTCTGAATCCTTCACTGGCAGAAATGATCTTTGGGAAGTGAGGGCATCCTTGTTGCAATATTTTTGCCTCTCATTCCAATGCAAAGTGCAGCGAGTTTTTCGCCCTAATCCCCCCAACGGGGAGTTCCCCAGAGATGCTCTAGTCCATGCTTGGCCTTCCGGTCTACTTTACACTTACCCTCCTTTACCTCTAATCCCAAGTTTCTTCAGAAAACTCAACAGTCGAAGAGCAAGGTCATTCTCATTACCCCTTTCTAGCTTCGCCAATTTTAGTTCCCCACTCTGTGGTCTTATTTGGTGTGCCCGCCTTGGACTCTGGATCTGGTTCCAGTTCTCATCTCTCACTGTCAGGGTTTCCACAGTCAGACTTAGCCTGAAGCTTTCCGCTTATCTGCTCCAGTTCCTTTGATGGCTAGGACTCCTGGGCTCTCGTCACTAGTCAAAAAGATTTTGGTTGCAGCATGCAGGGCCACTACTTGGAAAATCTACTTCAGTAAATGGAAATGTTTTTCCATCTGGGCGTCACAGCATAAACTGGATCCTTTTACAGCCCCTGTTCCTGCTATTTTAGATTTCTTTTTCCATATTTTTCACAACGGGGCTAGTTTTTCTATGATTAAAGTTCAGTTGGCAGTCATCTTGAATTTCCATGTGGGAGAAAATTCTGCCTCTTTGGCTTCTTCCAAACTATTCAAAGCTTTTTTGAAGGGTACATTCCTCCTCAGGCCACTGATCAAGGACCCCACTCTGCCTTGGGATCTCACTTCGGTTTTACAAGCCTTCATCTTTCCTCCTTTCGAACCAGCTGCCACTATAGATTTACAATTTTTATCTTGGAAGACAGACTTCTTGGTGGCTATCACTTCTGCCAAA
>NC_056749.1:134241880-134271880 GCF_019279795.1 Protopterus annectens
ATTCCTTTGGGTTGGTTTTGTATGTCAGAAGGTTTGTCAGTTTGGGATTGCCTAAAAAGGCACTATGGGGGGAGACAATCTTTTAGGCAATGTATGAAAGCCTAGAAGATATAGGTGCAGACTCTCCTTTGCATATCAGCATGGCTTTTTGATCATATCTCCCATATTGACAGCTACTGTATCCCTGTGATTTCTATGACACCAGAAACTAAGTAAATTATTGAAGACACTCATATTTTGTCCATATTGTGTCATCGTCCTTGGCGAAGATAGAATGCTGTTCATTGCTAGGCATATAGCCTGGGACACACAATCTTAGAGTTCCGTATTACCTGTCTTCATATACTCCAGGGAGGTATATCTCAGGTCATTTACACCCACATGGACTATGACTGAGTCATACTGGTACTTGTGGTGTAATGAATTGAGTGTGTGAGTGATTTGGTGGCTCCTGGTCCCTTACAGGCAACTTGCTGTGGGTTTTTTTTGCCCTTATTCAGCCTGGTGAGTGGGGACATCTATGTCTCACAATGACATCTATTATGACTAAAATATTTGCTGTTGTGTTGGTTTGCCTTATGGGCCTTGTAGTTGAGGTTCCAAAGCATGTGGCTGCATCTGTTGTATTGGGTGTTGTTTTGGTGGAGTGCTTTTGGTGTTACTGAGGATTTTCTTGTAGGACAAATATCTGGGAAGTGTTTGAGGTTTAGGGAAATTGCTTTTAACTGCCTTAGCATATGTTGGGTCAGTACTGTGTGTGGTTTGTGTAATGATTATGTTAATTACAACCTGTTTGTTATTTTGACTGCTTTTTTGTGAGAGTCTTGCCCCCAGTGACATTGTACAATTGCATCTTTTACATATTGTATCCATTTCTTTAAGGATTAGTTGGTTGTCAGTGAACACAAGGCAGTTACTAGATTGTGTCAGGATGCCAATATCTACTAAAAAGTGCCCATCTGTGGTACCAGGTCTTCTTAGGTGAACTTCAAAGTGGTGGTACAGCAGGTTAACTTGGGCGTTGTGAGGGTAGAAACTACAGCTAGGCGTTGCATTATTGAATTCGTGTGGCAGTGCTCCTTAATGCACAGGCAAGTTGTTCTTTGTGCAATTTAGTAGTGGGTAAAGTAACAGGAGAAATTTTATAGGAAAATTTAGTTTCTAAGTGCCAACGTCTATACAAGGGACTGCTAAATGCTACTGTATGACAAGCAGTGGAATTTATAGACTCTCAGGAAAAAAAAATGACTAAACCAATTAAAAAGCCCTCTGGCAAATGAAACAAACTCACTTTTAAGCCCCCCTGTCTGTTACCTTTCTACAGGATTGAATTGCATTCTCAGCTTTCTTAACTCATTGCTTCCTACAAAAAGATAGTTGTCAAGAAAGTGGAGTTCATATGCATCCTGTAAGAGTATACAAGACTTTCGTGTGCTCCCGAAATGTGTCACTGTTTTTGTCTAATTTCTTAAGTCTTAGTAAAGTTACATAAATAACACTAATACGGCAAGGTGGCATCTGCAGGCTGGCATGATTTGCTGAGCATGCAAGTGAAATGGTCAGCATGGGATATGCAGAGCTGAAGAGGAGTGCTTGCAAAAAATTATGAAAAATATGACATTTCCATTTTTTACATTAGTAATACAAAAATAGTGTTTAATACTGTCTTGGGAGTGGTATATTCAACCAGTGAGTGTTTGGGAAAAATAATATTAAAACACGGTGGAGAATGTGAAGACATACTAAATATAAATGCACTTTTGGTAAATATGTTATGACTATTGAAGAATTAACTATCAAGGTGCTGCTTAATGTGATGGAACTGAAGTCTTTTTAAGACACTAAGGTCTTGCTGGCTGTATTCTGCTGAAATCAAAGTCTAGTTATAATTGCATTCACAGTCTGTTGCCCACAGAAACTCACAGAATATACACTGATGCAGCATTAAAATCTGTCATAAAAGCAATAACCAATAAATTACTTTTTATTATAAATCACATGAACTACTGTTACAGCTTCAGGTACTGTGATACTTTACTTCTCAAACAGCATGGATGATGTGAGAGATACAATATTACCTCGGGACAATTGGATGTTCCTACACAAATATCTCTAACAATGTTATCTGCTATAGTCTCTTTATAGTGGTTTTTCCCCTTGGTATTCTATTTTGGTCTTTGTCCTGTAGAAAAATAATACTGGTGTTGTCTTTTAAGGAAACATCTTGTGCAAATGCTGACTTGATGAAAGCTTATCCATTCAAACTTTCTTGCTCAACAGTCATATAATAGAAACATGTACAGATTGTTTTCCTGATGTCCATTCTTTAAGGAAGCTGCATACATCCTGTTTTTTTTTACATTTTTTTTGCTTTTACTGACTATGTGAAATGCATGCATCCTGTTTTTTACATTTTTGCTCTTACTGACAATGTGAAATACATACATCCTGTTTATTTTTACATTTTTTGCTCTTACTGACCATGTGAAATGCATATATCCTGTTTTAAGTCTGTAAGAGGTCAGCTTTTTTGCTGACAGTGTAAAATGCATACATTCTTGCTGATTCTGTAGATGTGTCCATTAAGCAAATTCCTTATTTTTCAAGCCAGAGTCATTTAGTATGGATGCTAATCACATGTTGCTAAACTCTATGTCTACTAAATGCTTTATTTTATACCTTATTTATGTTACATATTTGTAGCATAATTACTTTCAACCTTAATACCTCGTTGAGCATACTCTAACAATTCCCTCTTTTGTTTTATTTTAAAACAGGGATACAGATTCAGCATTATTTGATAATACTTTTTCATTATGACAATTAACAACAGTAACTTGACTAGCTCTTGTTAAGCAGACTTTAATACATGTAAATAATATGCAGCCAAGCACTACAATAACAATAAAAGAAATTAAAAATATAATGATCTTTCCTGTCCATCCTGTTAATAGACTACTAAACCATTCACTCCAATCATCATTCCAGTTTTTTCTAGTATGTTGAGACACTTGTGCAAACACTTCTAAATGTGCTTTTACAGATACTGTTTTGTCTGGAGTAAATGTACAACATTGTTCTCCTGTTAAAGCACATGTACCCCCTTGGGATGCTAGTATGTAATCTAATGCCATTCAGTTTTGTAAAACCATAGTTTGTATAGCTGTCCTTTCAACAGTAATGCCAAGGACTGCATTGAAAATGGCATTTGCCAATACCTCAACTAGTTTTCATAGTTTTCTCAGCTCCCAAATGGCTTTTGCAGCCCATACCAAGGGAAAATGCCTGCTCCAGAAATTAAATCATCTCCTAAATCCATATCTTTTAATTTAATATAATCAAGCTGTTGATGATAGATATGTGATGTATCTAAGGTGTCTACTGGATTTTCTGGACTTTCAATCACAGTTAATATATCCCTTTTCTTTTTTGCATTTCTAATGTTCCCTCTTGGTAATTATTTTACATGATGCATTGCTAGTACCACTAACCCTATATAACAGGTGCTATCCCATCCCTTTGGGAGCCATTTATAAGCATATTTGCCACAGATGTAATATAACCCATCTGACAGAGCAGCACTGCTATTTACCAGACTGCCATTTACTTGCCCGATTTAGGAGCTTTATCATGTACAACCGTAAAGTTTTTATCTTTTTTACTTTGACAACATGTATTATTGGTTTTACACTCGTTTTTATCATTTTGTGAAAAATGAAACACTACTGTGTCACTTAATATTAACTGACCCTTAATTGGTATTAAAATAGGAAAACCATGAAAAAGTACTCCACGTACTGTTATGTGGTTTTGAAAGTTTATCATTTCAGTTGTTTGAATACAGTTACTTTTACCCACTGGAACAGTTCCATTTTGTTGAAAACATGTAATCTGAAGTAGTTACTTCATTTGCTCTGCAACCTGTGGGTATCGGATCCGATCTCGGATCCGAACTGGCAGCTTTCCAAGCTACAAGATCTGAGCTCCTCCCCCTACCCATAATCCCCTGCTATGTGCTACATTACCTCAGATCGTTTTTTGCCGCGGCTGAAGCAGCTACTTTTGAAGAGCTCCTTGGCTTTTTGGTGAGATTGAACCTTTTTCTTCTTTTTGTAAAAAAAAAAAAAAAAAAATCTTTTTCTTGTGTGAGAGTGTTTAGTTTTTTCTGGGTTAGTTAGCGAAAGTGTAGTTAGTTATATACCTTTGTTCCCCCTTTCTAACTAGTTTTTTTCTGTTAGTTCCCGCCTTTCATCCTCCCCCTCTTAGTGTTTGGGTGTGTTTTGGTGTGAGTGGTGTTATGGCTGAAGGGCCTAAGGCGGTGTTCTCAAAATATACTGAGTGTGGCCATAAGCTTTCACCGGCGGATGGCCACACTCAGTGCGTTTTATGCTTCGGGGTGGCCCAGTTGTCATCGTCCTGCACAATCTGCGCGGCCTTTAATCCCCGAGCTATTAGGGACAGGAAGAACAAGCTGATCCTGGCGGGCTTGTTGCCTCAGGAATCAGCTTCTTCTTCCTCCCCCTCTCAGGCACAGGCTGTCTCCACAGTCCTCGTGCCTTCTGGGCCCCTGACTCAACCTCCCTCTTTGGGGTTGAGTTCGGGGGATTCAGGTACCTCCACTATGGTGGAGAAAAGACACAAAGACAAGGGACATAAGTCCCACAAAAGGCGGGCTGAGACTCAACCCTCAGCCCCGCCATCTAAGCTGACTAGGTCTCCCTCGAGGGGCTACGGATCCTCCCCCTCTCGGCTCCATTCACCTCGTTTTTCTCCGGAGCTGGAGGAGGAGGATCGGTCTCCCTCGAGGTCGTCGAGGCGACCCTCCCGGCCTGCCTCAACGACTTCTTCAAGATCAACCAGAAGCCCCACTGAAGCAGATATGGATCGGATGATGCGCCGATTCATCCAGACCCAAATGCAGATGGGGGTGCTCTTGCCTCCTCCCCCTCTAGGGGGGAGCACGGCCCCCATATTTGCTCCGATTACTCCTTCTCCGACCCGTTTTCGGGTCTCGGAGTTATCGGATCTGGGCCCTTTCGGAACTGGGGATTCATCGGCGCCGATAGCTCTGGTCGCTTCGACGCCGACTGTGCCTTCGAGTCTATCGGATCTGACATCTCGGGGCCAAGGGCTGAGCATCGGATCTGAGGGAGCTGGTGTGTCTTTGGCTCCGTTGGGTTCGGAGCACACCTCTCTCTTGGCTCCGGCTGCATCGGCTCCGACCCCGATCCCTACCTCGGAGCCGAGGAGATTGCTCTCGGAGCCTGGCGAGAGTAGCTCTCCTTCGGCTTTTGAGGTTGTGGAGAGGGTACTGTCGAGGACCTCCAGGTCCCCGGTCCGGGCGTCAGATCCTCCCGTACCCCCGCTGCATGTGGGTCTATCCTCCATCCGATCATCAGGACAGCCTGCTCAAGCCCTCCAGTTGGTTCCCTTAGAGGAACAGGACTCCGTTAACGAGCCCTCTTCGGACAGTCCCACCGAGGAGGTCCCTCGAAAACATCGGTGCAAGAGGAGGCACCTGGACTCCCCCGAGTCCGTCACAACCAACACGGATTTAGATGAAGGGGAAGGTTCCCCAAGGTCACCCCCCCCCCGAGGATGTCTCCTTCGGAGACATCATGGAAATGTTGCGTATTAGAGGGGGGTGGTCTGCCCAAAAACCTTCAGCAGATGAATCCGTGTTCCTGGATGCGTTTGAGGCAGGCCCTTCTACCTCCTGGGTACCCCCCTCGGCTGACCCCCTGGTAGACCTCATTACTACCAGGGCGTGGAAGGAGCCCGACACCGTGGAGCCTATCCCGAAGCGACCCGACAAGATCCTTAGCCCCCCCCAGTGGATAGATTGTCTTGGGCCAAGGGAACCCCAGTGGATTCCATGTTGGTGGTGGCTGCCACCAAGAGAGAACTCGCGCAGGAGAGTTCTTCGGTTCACCCGCCAGATAAGGAATCTCGAGCACTGGACCGCATTGGGAAGCGGATGTTTAGTTCAGCGACCTTTTCTGTAAGGGCACTTAACTACATGGCACATACCATTAGACTGCAATGAGACTTAATTAAGGAATACGCTGCAGCCCCCCCAGAGTCCATGTTGGTCGAGGACAAAAAAGTTTTCTCGACTCGTATGGCCACTCTAAAATCCATCTCTAACACGTCCATACGTCTACTCTCCCACGCCACGGAGGGAGCCGCTAGGGCCAGCGGAGCCGGGGTCGTCTTGTGACATCACTCCTGGCTCCGTCTTTGCGATTTCGTGGATCCCTTCAAGGCGTCCTTCACGAATGCACCCTTTGACAGATCTTCACTCTTCGGCAAGACCGTTCGTGAGACGCTGGTCCAAAGCGAGAAGGATGGGAAGAAGCTGTCTGCCATCAGGATCCGCTTCTCTAATCCCCAATGATCCTTTTCTAGGAATCAGAGGGGACAAAAGAAGCTGTGGTTCCGTAAGTCCCAGCAATCCCATCCGGCTTCGGACCCCTTGTCCTCTAGAGGCAGAGGAGGACAAGGAGGACGCCGGCCCAGAGGCAGAGGAGGACCGCGTAACTTCGGGTCCAGGGAACCCTTCCCAGATATACCTGCGCAGCAGCCCTGAGGGCTTATCCGGCTGTCCCTCTCTGGAGGCAGTCGGGGGGCAGTTGTCGGAGCACCTGTCAAACTGGGAGTCCATTACGACAGATCAATGGGTGCTCCACATCATATCCAGAGGTTATACCATCCCCTTCATAAACCACCCTCCCTCGACCAGACACCTCCCCGATGTTCCACCCGATCGAAGGGAGGCAGCAGCTTCAGAAATCCTGAAGTTGTTAGAAAAAAGAGCCATCCAGCCCGTTCCCCCAGACCAGTCCGGATCGGGTTATTACTCCAGGTTCTTTTTAGTGCCAAAAAAGACGGGGGACCTCAGACCCATTCTAGACCTCTCCGTTTTGAACCTGTTCATTCCCAAAGAAAAGTTCCGGATGGTCACCCTCCAGTCTATTCTCCCCCTTCTGCGGCAGAACGACTGGATGTGCTCAATAGACCTCAAGGATGCGTACTACCACATCTTGATGGATAGACGATCCAGAAGGTTTCTCTGCTTCCGGCTGGGAGCCAGTCATTACCAGTTCAGGTTTCTCCCGTTCGGCCTCACCTCAGCCCCCAAGGTGTTCACCAAGGTCATGGCAGTGGTTGCAGCCCACCTGAGACTTCAGGGCATTCAGGTCTTCCCGTACCTAGACGACTGGCTCCTTACCGCCAGCAACAGGCATCGGCTCTGCCTGGCAAGAGATTATGCTCTGACCCTTGCCCAGAGCTTAGGCATCTCTGTAAACCTCCAGAAATCCTCTCTTTGCCCCGTACAGGTCCTGGAATTCATAGGGGCCAAGTTAGATACCCGCATTTCTCGAGCTATGCTAACTGCGGACAGGATAAACAGCTTGTCGTGTCAGGTGCTAATTTTTCTTCAAAGCCCGGCCCCGAAGGCGGAATTAGTTCTGAGGGCACTAGGATCTGTGGCAGCAGCGATCAGTCTCGCCCTTCACGCGCGTCTGCGAATGAGGATTCTGCAGTGGACCCTTCAAGTTCAGTGGTCCCTGCTACTCCATCCGTTGAATACTCCGATTCCCCTAAGCAGAGTTTGTAGGCACTCCCTTCTTTGGTGGCTCCACGCCCCAGAGCTGAAGGAAGGGAGGCCTTTTGTTGTCCCTCCCCCCAAAGCCACGCTGACCACGGACGCTTCGCCTCGGTGGGGGCATTGTTCGGGCAGAACCGTCCAAGGCACGTGGACTCCCCTGGAGACCACTTTGCATATCAATGTCCTAGAGATGAGGGCGATGCTTCTAGCGTTGCAAGCTCTCCACAACCTTCTACCTCTGAGGACTATTGCAATCCAGACAGACTACATGTCAGTGGTCTGGTACATAAACAAGCAAGGAGGAACCAGGTCCTACCCACTTTGCCGGGAGGCTATGAGAGTGTGGGAATGGGCGATATCCACCAACCGCTTTCTGGTAGCAACGCACATTCCGGGTCGGTCCAACATTTTGGCAGACAAAGTGAGCAGAGTGATTCTCACTCCGTACGAGTGGTCTCTCAATCCATCAGTTGCGAAGCAGATCTTCCGCAAATGGGGTTGGCCTTGCTGCGATCTTTTTGCTTCTCCCTTAAACACAAAATGCAGCGAGTACTTCGCAGTACTTCCCCCCCGAAGGGGAGAATCCCAGAGATGCTCTAATCCATGCTTGGCCGTCCAGTCTACTATATGCCTGTCCACCCCTTCCGATCATGACCAAGTTCATACAGAAAGCCCGTCGGTTGGGGAGCAGAGTTATCCTCATAGCCCCATTCTGGCCTCGCCAGATCTGGTTCCCGTACCTGCGGTCTTGCAGTGTATCTCCGCCATGGATACTGGATCCCATTCCAGACCTTATTTCACATCTGGCGGGATTACAACCCCCGAACCTGGTGAACCTCAAGCTTGCGGCTTGGTTGCTCCAGTTCCACTGATGGCTAGGACTCCCGGTATCTCATCTCCTGTTAAGGCCATTCTAGTCGCAGCACATAAGCCTACTACTAGGAAGATTTACTACAGCAAATGGAAACGTTTCTCTGTCTGGGCCAAAGATAGAGGCCTGGGTCCATTTACAGTTCCTATTCCTACTATTCTAGACTTCCTGTCTCTGATATTCAGACAAGGAGCAAGTGCTTCAACAGTTAAGGTGCAATTGGCAGCCATCTCCCATTTCCATGTGGGAGACGGACCAGGATCTTTGGCTTCTACAAAATTATGTAAAACCTTCTTACGGGGCGTTTTCCTCTTGAAGCCTCTGGTGAAAGTGGTGGTGCCTCCATTGGATTTGTCCTTAGTCTTACAAGCCTTGACAGGCCTACCCTTTGAACCCACGGCTTCGGTTCCATTAAAGTTCTTGTCCTGGAAAACAGCCTTTTTGGTGGCCATTACTTCAGCCAAAAGGGTATCAGAACTTCAAGCCTTATGTATGAAGCATCCTTATCTCATTTTTCATAAGGATAGAGTGTTCCTCAGGACTAATCCGTCGTTCTTACCTAAGATGGCTTCGGAGTCGCATATCAATCAATCAATAAACTTACCCGTGTTCTTCCCAAACTTTCAGAATAAAGGAGAATACACTTTGCATAAATTGAGTGTGCACAGACAACTGCTTTTCTACCTGCACAGGACTAAGGATTTTTGCAAATCGGACCAGTTGTTCGTGTCATTTGCTAAATCAGCCATGGGTAAGGCCATTTCCAAAGTGACTGTAGCAAATTGTATTTGTCAATGCGTAGTCCACGGGTACTTATCTGCAGGCAAACCGGTTCCTACGGGAATTCGTGCTCACTCTACCAGGGCTGTGGCCACCTCTGCAGCCTTCTGGTCTAGGATCCCCTTGGATGACATATGCTCTGCAGCTACCTGGCCCTCTTCACATACGTTTATTTCTCATTATAAGTTGGATATGGTATCGAGAGGTAGGGCTTCCTTTGGCTCTGCGGTGCTTCGGAATATCCTTCCATAGGCCGCCCAGGGTTTCTCCCTAGGTAGCTGGGGACCCTGTCGCACAGGTTGCAGAGCAAATGAAGTAACTACTTCAGATAAAGAAGTTATGTACTCACCGTAACGTTCCATCTGAGTAGGTACTTCATTTGTCTGCAACCAACCCCCCCTGCCATCCCCCGAACCTTTCGGGATTCCTGATCACCAAAGAGATCTTGTTCTGCTTTAGGATAGTTTATCTGGTGTTGCTTCCTCTATCGAAGGTAGGAGTTGTGTAAGAGGCAAATAAATTCGGTCTGAGGTAATGTAGCACATAGCAGAGGATTATGGGTAGGGGGAGGAGCTAGGAGCTCGGATCTTGTAGCTTGGAAAGCTGCCGGTTCGAATCCGATACCCACAGGTTGCCGACAAATGAAGTACCTACTCAGATGGAACGTTATGGTGAGTACATAACTTCTTTTTCCCTGCAGTATAGCAGATAACTGTACTCTTGCTTTACGTAGCTGTACATTTATGACTTGGTCTCCTGTCTCATTTATTAATCCCCCCCAACTACTAAGGGAATTTAGTGGAATAGGTATTAAAGGCATGACCCCTGTTGTTTTTGGTATTGAACTACATACCCAACAATTAGAAACATTCATGCTTTTTGCATACCAACATTGTCTTGCCAAAAAAGTATTAAAAGATGGTGACCAGTCTTGTTCACTTTTCCACATTTCTTTACTTTCTTTTTTATGTAATTTTATGGTTTAATTAACAGGTTGTAAATACAATTTAATGCTAAGCAATGCAATGATAATTAGTATAACAATTATTATTGCTTTAAAAAAACATCCTTTAAATAAAATTTCCATTGTCGATTGATTTTGCCTTTGGTCATCCGAAACTAGATTTCCAAAAGGATGCACTTTAAATCATGTCAATTTCGTTATAGTTTTTCTGTTGGAAACCTGCAAGAGAATACACTTAATCAGATTTACATTGCTCACTATTTTTGATCATTCTTAGTTGATCTTTATGTAGCAACATTGTTCTGTTTTTCTTTTTTCCTTTGATTTTGCGCACTAATGGTCCAATTTGTTCCACTACTTCAAAAGGGCCTTGTCAATTGCTAGCCCATGGTCCCTCCATTTGGACTGTTTTTACCTGTACTTTTGTTCCACAGGGAAGGTTTTTTTTCAGCTGGTAATATTGGCACCTTTTTCCATAGGTGGAACTCCTGTTCCCTTGCAATATAGCCACATATGGTTGTAAGTTGTTTTAGCCATTCCTGATGTTTGCTGATTTCTAGCATGGGCCTACCATTAGGTATATCTGGGTCAAATGGTAATTTTATGGGCATTTTGCAGCCTGTCATTATTTCATATGGGGAAATACCTGTTTTGCTGTTTGGTGTCGCTCGAATACCCATTTAAATACCAGATAGATGATGTATCCATGTATTGCCCTTTTCTAAGCATGCCTTTTTAGATGCTCTTTTAACGTCTGATTCATACGTTCTACAATGCCATTAGATTGTGGATGGTATGGTACATGAAACCTTTGCTGTATACCTAACAAATTACAGATTTGTTTAATGACATCACTAACAAACTGCGGGCCATTGTCTGACTCTATGACCCGTGGCCATCCCCAATGGCAAAAGATATTTTTCCATAAAGCTTCTGCAGTTGCTTTTGCCATTATTGTTTTGGTAGGAATTGCTTCTACCCATTTTGAGAAAACATCCACTACTACCGGTATGTATCTATAACCTCCCTTTGCTATTGGCAAAGGACCTGCATAATCTATTTGCACTGCGTACCATGGCCTATCTGCTGGCTGCACCCGATGTAACTGAGACCTTTTGCTTTTAGCATTTACCTGCAGACAGATTAAACATTCTTCTACAATTAGCTTGCAGACCTTTTTTAAATTTGGGTTCCAGTACTTTTCATTTACACCTGCCCATAGGTTATCAGCTCCTACATGTCCCAGTATTTGGTTATTTAACTTGACCAACTGGCATGCCAACTGAAATGGTACATATGGCAACTGTAACCCCTTGGAAGTAGTGTATACATAGTACTCCTTTGGTTGTATACCTGCTAGTTTGCACTGATTAGTTTCTTCTTTTAAGCCCTGTTGTGTTTGTATATTTACAAGGTCTTTTTCTATTGACTCTTCGTCTATCTCTTTTAAGACACTAACTTCTACAATGGCATACTCGTATTCTGGAAGTTCTTTTCCATTTTGTGCTGCTTGTTTTGCCGAAGTATCTAATGCATTTCACCTGTAAGTTTCACTGGTTAGCTTTTGATGTGCTTTTACTTTCAAAATGCAGTACTGTCCCTGATGATTTGTTATTGTTATAACTTTATGTATACCTTTTAATACATCAGCATGCCGTAATGGTTTACCTGCACTATCCACAAATCCTCGCCTTACCCAGGTTTCCTTATGCAGTCTTAAAGAATTTACTACATAAGCACTATCTGAAAAAATGTTAACAGGGTTGTAATACTGTAGCACATATTAGTACTGCCTCCAGTTCAGCTCTTTGAGCCGACATGTGTCCTGGTAACTTGATTAGTTCGGGAGAATCCAATTGTGGATTCTCTGGAACTATGGCAAATCCTGTCCAGTATCTGCCTATGTCCCAATATCGTACACCATCCACAAAGATGGATGGCTTAAAGTGATCAAAATCAGATGCCAAAAATTGCACATCAGATGACATTATCCTTTCTAAACAGTTATGCTGTTTCCCTTCATATCCCATATAATTGGACAAATAGTATTTGTCCCTGTTGGTATAGTGACAGTTTTCATTCCAAAAAGTGCCATCCATTTTGCAAAGACTGCCTGACTAATACCATCTGTAATTTTATTCATTTCAAAAATTGTCTATCGGAGCTTTTGCTGCCTGATGTGGTGTTTGTACTATAATGCTGGAAAATACAGTTAGATACTCAGTTTGTTTAATACCCCAGTAAATGGCTAATAATTGCAGTATACATGGGTGGTAGCCCAGCTCTACTGGTGTCATTTTCTGACTACAGAAAGTGATTGGATGTAATGTTTTTTTCCATTCTGTTGTTGCTACCATGTGGCTGTTCTGTAGTAATACCACAGACAGTGTCCTTTTCCCTGCTGCTGTTTGTAGTACAAACGGTAACTTTGGTGTGGGTGCTATTAATTCTGTAGCTTGTGCTAATTTTATTTTTATTTGTAAAAATGCCTCATCTTCATGGGGTCCCCACTCTAAAAAGGTGGAGTTCTTTTGTTCCTGTAACATTTTGTGTAGGAGAGCAGCCACGGCTGCATAATCCTTTATAAATTCTCTGTTGTAATTCATGATTCCCATGAATTTATGTAGGTCTGCTATAGTCAGTGGTTTTTCCATTTGTAAAATGTCCTGCACACGCATAGGGCAAGGAGAACTTCCTGTCGGTTTTATAATAGTACCTAGAAACTTGACTTCTTGTGACATAAACTGAATTTTTTCACTTGTAAACTTTAACCCTGCCTGCTGTAGAGTATGAAAAACTCTTTTAAGAAGCCGTACATGCTCACCTACTGTCTCTGACTGAATCAAAATGTCATCAGTGTAATGTAACACTAAATCATCCTTTTCCAAATGTTGTAGAATGGATCCTACTGCCTGATGAAAAATAACTGGATTATTTTGAAATCCTTGTGGTAACCTTGTCATGACATATTGCTGGTTTTTAAATTTAAAGGCAAATCTTGGCCAATCTTTTTTTCTGAGTAGTACTGCAGAAAAGCCATTTGCTAAATCTATTACTGTAAACCACTTACTTTGTGGCTTAATATGTGCAGCCAATTCTGGGAACTCCTGGAATCAGATGTGCTCTAGGAGTAGTATATTGATTAACCTTCCATAAATCAATAACAAGATGATAACTACCATCTTTTTTCTTAACTAGCCAGATTGGTGAATTTGTAGGACTGTTGCCTTTTTGTATAATCCCTTCCTTTTCCCATTCTGCAATACATTTTTCCATATGTTCTTCTGCCTCCCTAGGAATAGGGTATTGTTTTTGAAAAGGTGTTATGTAGTCTTGATCACTTCCTACCCCTACTGGGCTTTCTAGTTTCCCACAATCACTGGGACCCTTGGACCACAGATTTGGGAATTGCTGTTGTAAGTGCTTCCACACATCCTCACTGTCTGTATTCACATATCCTGTAGTTTTGTCAGGTTTTTCAGGTATAGAGATTGCATGGCAACCTGTACTTTGCTCTCCCTCTCCTTTTTGCTCGTCTCCTATCCACAGGATTCCATTAGGTAGATTAATTACTATGCCCAAAGGCCCTAAAATGTCCATACCAATAATGGTATTTGAGCAAGATGGATGCATTAAAAATGCACCCTTCCATGTCTGTCCCTCTTGGCTAAACTTTATGTCCACATTTTTGCTACTCACTGTATCCTGTGCCATTAAATTCTGAAATTCAAACCTTTTTTATAGGATTCACAGGTAACTGTTTGTGACAGATACTGCTGCTCTTGTGTGTAATAAGACTTTCTTCCATCGTGACCCCTCTACCTAGATATCAGTCAGTGGTCGTCCATCTCGACCCTTTTTAAAGTAGTCAGAAAAGATGCCAGAGTAGGGGGGGCACATCCCTATTGTAAGGAGAACACTCATCCTCCCCTTTATTGTCAAATGCAATAATACATACCTCATGTTTTTGCTTGTCATCTTCCTCTGTGTCTGAGTGATCTACATATTTAGGCTTTTCAATCTCTTTTCTTAAGTGTTGCCTAGCTGTTCCCTCTGCCTGTCCTATCAAATGTTTCGAATTTACAGGCGAAACTGCTTGAAAATTTACAGGGCATACTTTCCCTTTTCCTGTATACTGATGGCCCTTATAGCTATTTTTACCACTATTGTAAGGTTTTTGTACATAATCCTGCTTTTCTGACTTTTCTTGTAATTTTTTTAGCTCTGTTTTTGCAAACACCCCCTGTTCTTACTTCCTTTTACGCCAGGCTTTGTAATGATCACAATTTTGCTTAACATGTCCTATTTTTTACAAAAGAAGCATGTTGGTGCTTTTTGTTCATTACCTGTGCCCAATCCTGGTGCTATAGACATAGAGGCAGGAGCTGGTGGTGCAGATGCAGCTCTTTCTGCTGGATGTTGGTCACACCACCATTGCCTTCCCCTGATGTCCTTCAAGGATGCATCTGCAGTCCTAACAAATGGGTTGTCCTGGCCTCAGGCAGCCCTTCGGTCGGCCGGATTCCAAAGTCTGGATCTGGCCTCGGCTGGTGTCGCACTTCACCCGACATCATAGCTGCAGTTCTTCGGGTATAAAGGCATCAGCCGACGCCATTTTCCCCAGTCTTTCTTGCCGCGTGGCGCCCGAAGCAGAAGCTGTTCGCAAGTGCCGGTCGGTCAGATCCAGAGATTACTACTACCGAAGACTTCTAAAAAGCTAAGTACCCCGTTGGGGACTCTTTCTTGCCTCAGCCGATGTCAGAAAAAGTGAATAACTGTTTAACTTGTGGGAAACAAATACCTCATAAAGACTTCCACTCTTACTGCCTACCTTGTTTAGGCCCAGACCACGACGTAGCAGCTTGTTTAGCCTGTGCTTCCTTCAACCGACGGACGCTTAGACGTCGGTCGGAGTTTGCAGAGGAGTTTTCGCCCGCTTTTGCTTATATCATGCCGTCGGAGACTCCAACTTCACATTTAGCTAAAAAGCGTAAGGAAAAGGACCGAGCCTGCGGTTCTTCCTTCGGCCGAAAGCATGCCTCCTACTACCGAGGCCTCTTCCAGCATGGCTGAATCTGCTACTGAAATTCCACCTGCTCTTACAGTTTCCCAGGATTTATCAGATAGTATTCCCCTAGATGCATCTACTCCTGCACGTGGAGCTGCTAGGCCCCCTGCATCCATGTCAATTAAGGCCTTTGCCAGGGCTAAAGCAGCTAAAACTTTCAAGGCCTTGCCTACTAAAGCCCCCTCTCACAGGCCTAGCTCTAGTACTCAAATGCTTAGTCTAGCAGAGGATCTCATTTCTTTGATCAGAGGATCCCAGTCTCACCCTGATAGGGCCTCTCAACCCCCTCCAGAGAAGAGACGTAGAGCAGAACCCCCTGAGCCAGTTTCAACTGATTACTCCTCAGATGAATCAGAAAATACAAACCCCCCTGAGGACCCTTATTCTCCATATGAGGACTCTGATGCAGAGGACTCCATTCCTTCTGCCTCTCCTCCTGAGGAATTTTCTTTTGGGGAAACCTTGCATGCTATGAGGGAACAATTTCAATGGCAGGGCCAGGATTTCTCAGACTCTAGGAAAAGGCTTAGGACTTTTTTGCATTTGCCACAGCATAGGCCTTTAGCCATTCCTCCAGTACTTACAGTTGTGGATGATGCATTTAATGATGCTTGTACTGCTCCTGATTCACTCCCTCCGGCCCCTGCTAAGCCCGACAGATACTACAGGGTTCCGGACACACATAATCACTTGTATAAGGCTTCTTTTGCAGATCCTGAAACTATTTCACAGGGCCCCAAGGCTGTAGCAGCTACCTCTGCCAAAAACCCACTCCCCTCTGAAAGGGAATCTAGGGCCTTGGAGAGATGGGGTAAAAAAGTTTATACTTCTGCTACTCTTTCGGCTAGGGCCTTAAACTGTCAATTCCACCTACCTGCATTCTTCCCCAACCCACAGAACAGGGGAGAAAGACTGCTGCATACCTTGGATGTGCATAGGCAATTGCGCTACTACCTGGACAGAACCAAGAACAATAGAAAAACTGACCAGCTTCTGGTAGCATATGCCACAGGAATGGAAGGAAAAGCAATTTCAAAACAGACAATCTCTAAAAGGGTAAAATTACTGGGAGTTTAAGTTCTGGTATCCAAGGAAATATTCTCTGTTGGCTTCTGGGTATATGAGAAAAATATGGTTTTGCTTGACCATTTCTTTCTGATCTTACTTGAGTGTAAATCCTATTTACTTCCTGTTCATCTAGTGATGGTAGCCTGGGAAATGAAACATCTACTATGGGCTCCACAGATAGTGTATTGTAAAAGATTTGTGGATGACCTCTTTATCCTTTGGAAAGGAGATGAAGGGTTACTTACACAGTTTTACAACAGGATTAATAGCAGTAATGACTTTCTGAGGTTTACTATGCAATATTCATGTAATAGCATAGATTGTTTGGATGTTAACATCTCTCTTACAAATGTAGTATGTAGCACAAGAGTATATAGGAAACCCTGCTATAAACCTAGTTTTTTACATAGAGATAGCATGCACAATCCCAGAATTTTTAGCAATATAGTCAAAGGACAAGCAATGAGAGTGTCATGATTATGTTGTAATGAAGAAGTATACAATAAAGAATTAGATACCTTAAAGACTAACTTTTTATTGAGAGGGTATGATGAACAGGAAGTAAATAGGATTTACACTCAAGTGAGATTAGAAAGAAATGGTCGAGCAAAACCATATTTTTCTCATAGACCCAGAAGCCAACAGAGAATATTTCCTAGGATACCAAAATTTAAACTGCCAGTAGTTTTACCCTATGCTGTGAATATTAATAAATTACAAGAAACTATAGCCCAGAATTGGCACATATTGTTAATATATGAAATGACAAAAAATATCGTGGGAGATTATCCCACTTATGTATTTAAGAACAAAAAGTGTTTGAAGCAGATCATGCCTTCTAAACTTGGTTGACTTTTTCGAAACAGTCACCAAAGCCATTGATGAGGGAAAGGCAGTCCATACAGCCTACCTCGATCTGGCGAAGGCCTTTGATACAATACCCCACTCGGGTATCATTGAAAAACTCATCAGCTTAAATGTTAACCCATACATCACAAGATGGGTTGCAAACTGGCTGAGTGACAGAACCCACAGGGTCAGAGTTGCTGGCGCCATGTCAGACTCAAAGCCTGTCACAAGTGGTGTACCACAGGGCTCAGTCATGGGCCCACTCTTGTTTGGCATCTACTTTTCCGAAGTACAAGCAAACACAGGAGGGTTATGGCTGACAAAGTTTGCAGATGACTGCAAACTGGGCCATAGTAGAAAACACATCTGACACAGATATCCTTCAGAAGGGTCTCACAGAAACGGATAACTGGTGCCAGAGCCATGGCCTAAAGTTAAATGCCAAAAATGCATAGTCATACCCTTCGGGAAAAACAAGGTTACCCCTAGCTACCAAATAGGTGGCAATCCACTGAGTACAGAAGAAGTTATCAGGGACCTGGGGACCCAGGTTGATAGTAGTCTGTCATTCGACACCCATGTAGCTAAAGTAGTTAGGAAGACCTTCTACATTGCCCACCTTATCATGAAGGGATTCTCATCTAGATCAAGGGAGGTCATAGTCTCCCTATACTCATCACTCATCAGACCAATGATTGAGTACAATGCCCCATTCGGAATGTATCTGACCCGACACTTGCAGCAGCTGGAGAGGCCACGAAAGTTCCTCACCAAAAGGATAAAGGGTCTCAAACATCTGTCCTATGCTGCCCGACTGAAAGAACTCCAGCTCTATTCAGTCGCCACCGCTTGCTCAGAGGTGACCTTTGCCTAACATACAAGGCCATGTCAAACCCAGATTTGATGAATATGCTTCACCTCAAAAATCTAGATCCGTCAGAGCCACAAAGCGGGAGACTTAAACCTCGACACGGCTATTAATAGGACATGCTGGAGGGATAGATTCATCACCCAAAGACTCCCTATGCTGTGGAATAAAATCCCGGTATATGTGAGGCAGAGCACCTCGCTGGCCTTGTTCAAGAGAAATCTTGACCAATGGATGGGAGATCGCAGATATACCCCAGGGATTACCTCAGTGTCACTGCTCAACAGAGGCACAGCAAAATAATGGGTATAGTTCCCCATACTAAAGGGGTGGCGTAAGCCACAAAACTATGGGCTAGGCTTGTAAATGCCCTCGGGCAGATAGCCTAGTATGAACCTATGAACCTATGAACCTATGAAGCGTCAATTATGTTACCCAGTATTTAGTAGTGAAACAAGTCTGACTAACAAGGAATGGCTAGGTACCAAAAGATGTAGGAAATGTACTCAATGTCCTTTGATAGATGAGTCCCGATTTTTTAAACATCCTGATATGGTTTACTTATGGGAGCTGAGAAACTCTAGTACTTGCACAACAAAGAATGTAGTGTACATAGCTCAATGCATAGAATGTTATTTATTCTATGTAGGTAAGACTAATCATACGTTGAGAGAATGAATAAGGGACTATGTATATTGTACCACTAAAGGTTATTCATATAGTGCTCTAGCTAAACATACAATGAAATTTGGCGATAAACATACATTTCTTTTTCAGGTTTTACAAACACAGGATTGTAACCATTAGATTAGGTGATATAGTTAATGTTATGGAAACCTCAGAAACAAAATGGATTCTGAGGTTAGGTGCACATAGGGGTTGGGGTCTAAATGACACTATCCCCCTGAAACCTCTGCTTAAGGCTAGAAGTGTTAAATAATACTCCTAGAATTCTATTGAATTCATTTAATAATATAAAATCTATGAAAGTACTTTTGTATGTATTTTTATATGTGATTATTTTTATTATATGTCAAGATTATATATGAATTCTTTATTTTATTTATTGATATATATTGTCTTAATGTATGATTTTAAGTATTGTACTTGTCGCCTCACAGTTAGACGTTGCCCGTTCGATTCTCAGAGCGTCTTCTGTGTGGCGACATGTGTGAATGGGTGTTCCTTCATTGAAGGTTGTGCGTTAGGCCCGGCAAGCCAGCATGTCAAAATATACTGCCAATCATTAGCGGACCGGAGTTCCGCTGTGGCGACCCCTAACCGGGAAAAGCCAAAAGAAACAAACAAACTAGTTGAATTAATTGAATGATTAATTTACTTTTCTCATTGGTTGGTTGATTTTTGGTAGAATATATATAAATGGTATTAGTTTCATAGAGTACGTCTGATGAAGCGGGTTTTAATGCTGTGAAAGCGCTTACGTTTCTTGTTCAATAAAATATTTAAAAATACGATTTTGGTCATCCTGCTGCCTTTCTGGAATTTTTTACATTTCATCTGCTGGGCGATTGGTTACTATTTCCTTCTCTGGCTGATGTTCTTCATCTCACATTGCTGCAGTCATAACCTGTGGGTAGTCCGCTGTCCTCGGTCGGCCCGAATACCAAAGTGTTAGGCTGGCGTCGGTCATAGTCGCTCAGATCTGACGTCAGTACGCCGTGGTACTAAAGCGCATGACCGACGCCATATCCTCAGTCTTTCTTGCCGCATGGTCCGAAGCAGAAGCAGCGTTTGCAAGTGCCGTTCGGCGTCCTGAAATTTTCGTATTCTGAGTTTCAGACCGAAGACCAAGTTGGGCTAAGTACCCCGTTGGGGAATATTTTTGTCTTTTCTTGCCTCAGTTAAATCCGGATGTCAGAAAAAGTAAATAATTGTATTTCTTGTGGGAAGCAGATACCTCATAGGGATTACCATTCTCTCTGTATTCCTTGCTTTGGGGCCTGAGCACGACGTAGTCGGGTGTCGCTTTTGTGCTAAATTTAATAAGCGCACCATTAAACGCAGGTTAGATTGTGCTAGACTTGTCTTCGGTAAGCGGTGTAATTACAATATGCCGTCGGATCCTCCGACGCCCGCTACCGCTAAGAAGCGTAAAGAAAAAACGTTAAAGTCCAAGCAGGATGAGTCGTCCGTTACGGACGCCGGTTCTTTGGAAACTACGGTGGAATCTGTGGATCCAACCGAGGTTTCAGCTGAATCTCAGGGGGAGCCTTTAATCTTGCAGGATGTGGCCTCTCAGGAGTCGGGTCAGGCTGAGGGGGCCTCTCAGGTCTCTGTAGTCCCTTCTTTGCATAAGGTGGTTAGGCCTTCTACTTCTGTCTCTAAAGCACCTTCCAAGGTCAGGCCTGGTTTGTCTTCCACTGGTGTCAGCCCTAGTTCTGTACCTAAAAAGCATATGCTGAAGATGGCAGAGGATTTGATTACTTTAATCAGGGGTTCTATGCCCTCCCTGGATAAGAGGCCTAGGGTGGAGCCAGAGGTGGAAGGTTTGGAACATTCTTCAGATTACTCTGAGTCTTCGGCTGAGGACATTCAGGATTTTCCTCCTTATTCTGATTCAGATGCAGAGGATTCATGTCCTTCTGCTTCCCCTCCTGAGGATTTTTCTTTTTCTGAAACCCTGCATTCCATGAGGGAGCATTTTAAGTGGGAAGGTCAGGATTTCTCAGATTCTCGAAAGAGGCTTAGGGAATTTTTGTTTTTACCTCAGCATAGGCCCTTGGCTATTCCCCCTGTTTTGGATGTTGTACAGGATGTTTTCTCTGAAGCTTCCCTTAATCCTGATTCTTTACCTCCTGCCCCTGTTAAACCAGACAGGTATTACAGAGTGCCAGAGGCTCATAAATATTTGTACAAGAGCCCAAGAGCTGACCCGGAGACTATTAGCCAGGGACCTAAGGGTGTCAGGGCTTCTATTGTAAATAATCCAGTTCCTCTGGATAAAGATTCTAGAGCTTTGGATAGGTGGGGTAAAAAAGTGTATACCTCTTCCACTCTAGCGATGAGGGCTTTGAATTGCCAGTTTCATATGCTGAAGTACCAAAATTTTCTCTTAAGTCAGTTAAAATCTAAGGTAGATGCTTTGGCAGAGGGTATTGAGTGTAAAGAATTGCAAGATTTAGTTCATGCCTCTGATCAGGTGGGTAAGCATTCTTTGCAGTGTGGTTTTGATGCTCTTCAGGCTTCCTCCAGGGTGGCTGCCACTGGATCTGTTATTTGTAGGCACGCCTGGCTTAAGGATCAGAATTTGTCAGAGCATGTTAAAGCTCGAATTTTGGATGCTCCCCTTCAATCTGAAGTTCTGTTTGGTTCTCCTGTGGAGTCAGTTTTGAAGAAAATGGAAGACAAGGCTAAGTCCATGCAGACAGTTAAGGAATTTTTACAGGTGCAGCCCCCTAAATTTAGCAGAAATTGGCTGGCTAAGGGATGGGCTTATCCTTCTTCTGATTTGCAGTCTAGGGGCAGATCTAGACGTGGTAGGGGCAGAGCTCATGCGCAGGGTTCTTTCAGACCGAGGACGTGGAGTTCCCCTGCACAATCTTCAGGTGAGGGCAGGGGTCAGCTTTTTCGTAAACAGACCCAATGACCTGTATCTTCAGCTGCCAGATCCCTCCTGTCTGGCAGCTCCTCTGGGAGGAAGGTTGGCACTTTTCAGGCAAAATTTGCTTTTAGTCACCCAGGATAAATGGGTGTTGGACATTATAGATTGAGGCTACAAGTTTTATTTTCACACCTTGCCTCCTTTCAAAGGCATGCCAGACGTTCCTCCTCAGCAAAACGTGGAGGCTCACAATTAGATTTCTTTACTTCTAAAAATGGGGGCTATCCAGGAGGTCCCTCCGTTCGAAGTGGGCCTAGGATTTTATTCTCGCCTGTTTCTTGTACCAAAGAAAGGAAACACTTGGAGGCCAATTCTGGATTTGTCTATTCTCAACACATACCTGGACATTCCAAAATTCAAGATGTTAACTTTGCAACAACTTCTGCCTCTGCTAGGCAAAGATCACTGGATGGTAACTCTGGATCTCAAAGAGGCTTATCTTCACATTCCTATCAGGCCCAGCTGCAGGAGGTTCCTGCGTTTTCGGGCTGGGACTTTACATTATCAGTTCTCTGCATTGCCCTTTGGCTTATCTACTGCGCCCAGGGTGTTCACAAAGGTCCTGGCTCCGGTGATAGCCTTCTTAAGGTTAAGAGGAATACAAATTTATCCTTATTTGGACGATTGCCTGATTCTTGCTCAAGACAAAGTCAAGTTACTTCACCATCTACAGTATGTTATGGCAGTGTTAAGGTGCCTAGGGTATTCTGTGAATGAAACAAAGTCCAGTCTAGTACCCTCTCAGGACATGTGCTTTCTGGGTGTGAGACTGAATACAGCCTCTCAGATGGCGTTTTTGACCCCGGACAAACAAAGAAATCTTACCCTTTACTTCCAACAATTGTCTCTACGGTCCAGGCTGACTGCAAGGACAGTCCTTCAAGCCTTGGGGTTCATGGCATCTTGTATTCTGGTGCTTCCCAATGCCAAACTGCATATGAGGAAGCTACAATGGTATCTCAAAAGCGTATGGACTCAACACTGCCACGATTTGGACACTGTCATTCAGATAATACCTTGCATTCAAAGGAATTTTTGTGGTGGGCTCAGGAATGTCACCTAAACAAGGGACTCTCTGTGACCCGACCAGAGGCGAGTCAGATCTTAACGACAGATGCCTCAGACATGGCTTGGGGAGCACACTTCAATGGAAAATGGGTTCAAGACACGTGGCCTGCCAGACTTCAACATTTGCATATCAACATGAAGGAGATGTTAGCAGTCCAATTTGCATTGATGGCTTTCAAGGATCTACTTCACCCAGGACAAGTGTTGATTCAAACAGACAACACAACAGTCATGTGGTACATCAACAAGCAAGGGGAACCCATTCGTACCCTCTTTGCAGACAAGCTATGATTTTGTGGGAGACTGCTCTCAGTTTGCACCTCACTCTTCAGGCAAGGTTTCTGCCAGGAGCACAGAACTCCTTAGCAGATGTTTTGAGCAGACAGATGGTGGATCCCCACGAGTGGAAATTGGATCCTCATGTATTTCAACAGTTGACAGTGGCTTGGGGGACTCCAGACATAGATCTGTTCGCTTCTCCACTAAATTTCCAACTGCCAAAGTTTTGCACAAAGATGTTTCACCCAAAAGCTTGGAAAGTGGATGCTCTATCATTCAGTTGGAACAACCTTCACGTCTATGCCTTTCCTCCTCTGCCTCTCCTTCCCAAGGTGCTCTTGAAGGTCAGACAGGACAAGCCCTGCATGATTCTAATAGCTCCAGATTGGCCACGACAGCACTGGTACCCTCTGCTGAGGCTTTTAGTACGGGAGCCTCCTTGGCCTTTGCCATCAATTCCACACCTTTTGTCCCAGGCAAGCAATCATTTCCTCAATGTCAGGATACAGTCCCTGCATCTGACAGCCTGGCGTATTCTGTTCTAGACCCTGGGGGGTCGCAGCTTCCTCAGCAAGTTTTGAATGTCATTTTGGAGGCCAGACGGCCTAGTACAAGGAAAGTTTATGCTGATAAATGGAGGAGATTTTTTCTTTGGAGCAAAGCAAAGAGCTTTGATGTTTCAGTGCCTAATTTGAGTGTTTCACTTCAGTATCTTACAGAATTATTAGACAAAGGTTTGTCATTCTCCTCTGTAAAAGTTCATGCTGCAGCCATTTCTGCTCACTATGACTGTGACCCACCATTATTCTCTCATCCTTTGTTTAAGCAATTTCTTAGACGGGCAAAGAACATAAGACCCCAGAGAGCTCCTACTCCTTCCTGGGATCTCAATTTTGTGTTGGAAAAACTCACTTTACCTCCTTTTGAACCTGCAGCTACATCTGAGTTGAAGTTTTTGTCTTGGAAGACTGCTATTTTGTTGGCCATTACGTCTGCTAGAAGGGTATCTGAATTACAGGCTCTAATGGCAGTTGAACCCTTCCTGATATTTCATAAGGATAGGGTATCCCTGCGTACTAACCCTACTTTTATGCCTAAAGTTGTTTCAAATGTGGCTTTAAACCAGTCTATTCATTTGCCTACATTTTATGCTGATCCCCAAAATAAAGGGGAAAAAATTTTGCACTCTTTGGATATTCACAGGCAGTTACATTACTATTTGAGCAGAACTAAAGGGTTCAGGCAGTCTCAACAGTTATTCATTTCTTTTGCTTTGGGTTCACAAGGAAAACCTGTTTCAAAACAAACTATTTCTAAGTGGATTGGCCATTGTATTGCTTTTTGTTATTCTCATCATGGTAAGGAGGTTCCGGCTGGAATCAGACCTCATTCCACTAGAGCGACTGCCACTTCTACTGCTTTTTTAAGGGGAGTAGCTACTAAGGATATTTTGGAGGCAGCTACTTGGAGTTCAGTGCACACTTTTTCTAAACATTACCATCTCCCTCTTTATTCCAAATCTAGGGCTGGGTTTGCCATTGCAGTTTTACAGGGCATGTTAACAGCTCCTAATGCTATCTGATTTTACCAACCTCCCTTTACCTTTGCTTTGGGATTCTACCCACAGGTTATGACTGCAGCAATGTGAGATGAAGAACATAGTACAGTTTTGTACCTACCATAAATGTAGATGTTCGAAGATCCACATTGCTGCAGTCCAATTTTCCCTCCCTCCTTCCCCTCTGTAGTTTGGGGTGACTGTGTGGTTTGTGGTGTACCAGTTGTTGTTATTTTGGTGATTGGGTATTTTTCTATTTTTGGCTATGGCCTTTTCTTTTTAAGGCCTTCTGACATCTGGGGCAAGAAAGACTGAGGATATGGCGTCGGTCATGCGCTTTAGTACCACGGCGTACTGACGTCAGATCTGAGCGACCATGACCGACGCCAGCCTAACACTTTGGTATTCGGGCCGACCGAGGACAGCGGACTACCCACAGGTTATGACTGCAGCAATGTGGATCTTCGAACATCTACATTTATGGTAGGTACAAAACTGTACTTTTTTGTGGTTGAATTTATTATGTTATAAAATATGCCTTTTTATCATTTCACTGTGGCAAACCCTGTAATAACCTAGACTGTGTATATAAATCTGTAGTGGTTCCCTGTCCTTCTTGATCTATAATTTGGACTTGTTTTGTATTTTTTAACTCTTCCTTAAGCTGGGATATCAAGACAGTATTTTGTAGGTTAGTCTGTCTTAATTCATGTAGTCCTTCTTTATTTTCCTTCAAACGTTGTTTAAGGTCTGTCATTTTTGCCTGTAATTGTTTAAGGGATGTATGATACCTGATATTAGATTCCTCTGTTGACTGCAGGGCTCCTGTGCACTGTTAACAGAGGTCTTGGATGCCATTCCTGAACTTTTTAAACTCATCTTGTTTGTCTTTTAAGAATTTATTAAATTCTTCTGCCAATTTATCAAAAGCCTTGTTTCTGTCCTCATCTGTATGTGTAGTCGTGGCATCATTCCACGCTTGTACATATTTTTAAAGGGTGTCACAAGATCTACAGGGGATTCTGTCAGTAATAGATGTGACTGTTGTAATTCAAAATGAATGTACTAACAGGACATAACTTCTTTATATCTGGACATAATGAAAAACACTTTACCCTTAGTTAATTCTTTTATCATGAAAAGGTCTGTTTTCACAGTCTATTGCTTTAGCAATATCATGCAATACTTTTTTATGGCATGGCACACAAAATGCAGTTTCTTTTGAATCACACAATAAACATTTACTATGATATACTTCATTTTTTGTTGCAAATACCAATCAAATGTTACAATCCAATTACATAATGCCTGTATGTCAACTTGCCCTAATAAGGTTTTACATTTACTAATGTGCTGTGTATACCAACATTGCAATTTACTCCATATCTTATCTGGTTGTTCTGCTACATTAAGAGTAAAGCTTGGCTTACACTTGCTTGAATAGCATCCATACTAAAAATGTGACAGAAAAAGGTCTTGCCTGTTAGCAAGAAAACAGGTGATCAGGCTGTTGTTGCAGATGGCTGGAAATTTTTCAGAGTCACTCGAGAAGCTGGTGAAACACAGCAGGTAGCGAACTGCTGTGAAAAGTAGATGCCCACCTTTTCTTGGAGAATTTATGGCACTGTGACTTTCCTGGACTGCAGGCTCAATCTGGATTCAGACATCTGAGAATCTTTACTGCTGCAAGCTGCATAAACTGGAGTACTTCTGTTTAAGATTTACACATATGCACAAATGTTAGTTACTGTAATTTGACTGAAGTGGTAACCCTCTGCAGACCTTACCACTTCCTCTGTATTCGAATGCAGGCTAGCTCGTCATTGAAGAATTAACAATCACGGTGCTGCTTAATGTGCTGGAACTGAATTCTTCTTAAGACAGTAAGGTCTTGCTGGCTGGATTCTGCTGAAAACAAAGTCTAGCTATAATTGCATTCACAGTCTGTTGCCCACAGAAACTTGCAGAATGTACACTGATGCAGCATCAAACTCCGTCATAAAAGCAATAACCTATAAATGACTTTTTATAACAAATCACACAAACTACTGTTACAGCTTCAGGTACTGTGCTACTTTACTTCTCAAACAGCATGGATAATGTGAGAGATACAAATGAGTGTTCCTACGCAAAGATCTCTAACAGTGTTATCTGCTATAGTTTATTTATAGTGGTTTTATACCCTGTTTTTCTCCTTGGTATTCTATTTTGGTCTTTGTTTAAAATCATCTGTTTGCTGGTGTTTGCAGAAAAATATGTTTTCATCCTGTAGAGAAATAATACTGGTATTGTCTTTTTAGGAAACATCTTGTGCAAATGCTGACTTGATGAAAGCATATCCACGCAAACTTCCTTGCTTAACAGTCATATTATAAAACATGTACATATTGTTTTCCTGTTGTCCATTATTTAAAGAAGCTGTACACATCCTGTTTTTTTTTTACATTTTTGCTCTTACTGACAATGTGAAATGCATACATCCTGTTTTTAAGTCTGTAAGAAGTCAGCTTTTTTGCTGACAGGGTGAAATGCATACATTCTTGCTGATTCTGTATGAGACATGTCCATTAAGCAAACTCCTTATTTTTCAAGCCATAGTCATGTAGTATGGATGCTAATCACATATTGCTAAACTCAATTTCTACATTTAAGCAAGCTTTATTTTGTACCTTATTTATGTTACATATTTGTAGCAGAATTACTTTCAACCTTAATACCTTGTTGAGCATACTCTAAGAACTATTACCTATATTTAAGTAATTGTACTAATTTCGTAAAAGCTGTGCGACCTGCTGGTTAACAAAAAGGTGCTATCTAATACAAAACATTAAGACACAGTGTTGTCACTGATACTTGCCATCTAGCACAAATGTTTTGTAGATTAATATTGTTTTGAAATATTGTATAAATATTGTGAATAATTTGCATAGATTAGACAATATCACAAACCAACAGTGTGCTATTCCTCTCTTGTCATACATCACTGGAAAGTTGTTGAACAGGCAAACAGTTCTCTAACTGATATTGTATATCTGTCTTGTACACTTACAGAGATATAGCCATTTTTTTGGCAAGTACACTGTTACTTTTTGGTAAACAAAATACTTTTTTTCTTTCATAAATTTGCAATATAAAATCAGCATCTGAAGACAGATATTTGATAGTAACTCCAATGTATAGACCATTGTTTACCAAAACAATAGCATATTTTAAATTTTTTTTAACGCGCATCATTTCTTAGATATTATGAATCTAATGAAGTGTGTTTTCAGTAGAAGAGTTTGGAGAAAAACTTTCAGGCAGCAAATAGTTTCCTGGCTTAGAATTCCTCAGGAAGCATAGCTATTAATTAGCTTCCTGCTGTTTAACATTAAAGGAGTTATTGTAAAAACACACTTTAGTTAGCCAAAAGTGAAAAGGTACCAGAAACAAATAAAACAGTTATAATAAGTAATTGCAAGGAGATTCTAAAGCAGGCAAGCCAGCAATGAGGCATACACTCTTCAAAGACGCTAGACCAAGGAAAAGCAAATACACTTTACAGTGATGAAATGCAGAAAAATGCAATAAATTTGAAAATATAGCACCAATCTTAGAAGCAACTTAGAAAAGTGCAGCATTTCAATTTAAAGTACTTATCTTAGCCTGAGTGGCACGAGATGTAAGCCAAACACCCTGAGAATGCCAAGCATTTGAGTTATGTGGAACTAAGCCAAGAGCCACGTATATGCACTAAATTTATGTACTGAAAGAAAAGTGACTAAACAAGCTAAAAGCCAATGAAACTCGCCTCCCTTTGTGTCTTCCAACAGGCTACCTTTCCACTGCCACTAGAACTGTGGTCCTAGTCTTCCAAATGTAAAAGCATGCTTCACTTAGCCAAAAGTGAAAAGCTCCCAGGAACAAATCAAACATATGGCTACAACAAGTAATTGCAAGGTGATTATAAGCCAGACATGCCAGCAATGAGAAAAACACATTTAAATGTGATTTCAAAGCACACTTCAGCTGGGGGGAGCCTTCCCAATTTAATATGTTGGTGCCCAGTAAAATGAGCAGAGGAGATGAGACTAGGAGGAGCTTCCAGGGCAGATATATAGTAGAGATGGGCTAGCTCAAAAACTTCCAAGTTTGAAAACACAACAGGGAAAGACTGTGGGAGAAAAAAAAATCACTTAAATGGTAAGATAAGTGCAGTATTTTAAATGCAATTCCCTTTATGCAAATGGGAGTCCAAATGCTTTGTTTGGTATTAGCTTGAGGAGAACTTTCTAGCTTTCAAGAGCCCAAAGGAAAAGATGGCTGACTGCTTGTGTAATGTAAAATACCAGGATGCTGGAAGTATCTTAAAGCTGTAGCCAGTAGTGCACATTTCCAAGAACTGCAGAAAGTTCCCACTCCCACTGGATTCAGTTACCACAAGCTGTAGTTACAATTCACATCGCTGTCCAAATCTGTCTTTTTGCTTTAAGTTTGAAAAGTGATTAAAATACAGAATTAGATGAGCAATGCTGATAATCCACTTAAGAGCTCAGAAAGAAAGCTATGGATAGTGTAAAACCTAAACCAATTTATAGTTGTTGCTTCAGATTCAGAAGTGAGACATCATAAATGCAGAAAAATGAGATCCTACTCAGAACTCATTTAAGTACCTATGCACAGAACAGAAACAACTTGAAAAGCTCTGCAACCTATAATGTACTGAAGACTATAAAAAATAGTTAATTTACCAGCTTTAACTTCAGATCCAGAACAAATCTAAAACAGCAACCACATAAAACTGACTTAAATAGTAAGATGTAAATGTACTTCCCTGGATGCAAAATTGAGTACAAATACATTGTTTTGTATTAGTTTAAAGAGAGCTTTCCAGCTTCTAAGAGTCCAAAGGCAGCATTTATTTGTATTTGAAAGGTAGTGATTTGTTGCAATTCATATACAGGATTATAAAGTCATATGGAAAAAAAATCATATTTTAAGGCACTGTTTTACCGAGGTAAGTAACCACTATCTGGGGTGTAATAAACTACAGTGGAGTAGTGGATGTGAATTAAGCTACTAATGCTGTTCTTTATGTTTTTAATTGGTATCAGATGCAGGGTGTTGTGTGTGATGAAATCAGTGGTCTAATAACAAAAACTGATATGTTTTTTCTTGATTTTCTGTGTCTTGCATGTTGATAGTTTTGCTATATGAATGGTAATACTGTGTGTTTATTTTCTAGGTGTACTTTGAAGTAGCAGACTGCTCAGGCATGATGTCCATGGTTATGTGGAATGACCTTTGTTTGGAATGGTATAACAGCATATATGTTGGCAGTGTGCTTTTCATTCAGCAGTATACAGTGAAACCCAGTTACCAGCACAGAACATGGCCAACTCCAGGAGATCCAC